>NC_133386.1:141937324-142237681 GCF_047511655.1 Castor canadensis
TATACTGTAGTTTGTTGACTATTACAGGAAAATGGTGATAGAGAATGAGTAAGTAATGAGGAAGAGGAGGTTAATTTGATTAAAGCATGATATATACAGGCCTGAAGTACCAAGATGAAACCCTCTTGTATCAATACACACTTACAAATAAATGAAGGGCAGGAGGGAAAAATAGGTCTTTTCCAGTGGAAGGTGGGTGGATACAAGGAAAGGGGGAAGAGGGTGCAAATAGTAGATGTATTTTGTATTCATATATGAAAATAGAAGGATGAAACTTGTTGAAATTGTTCTATAATGAGGGAGAAGATGGAAGAGGAAGAACGGTGGAAGAGGTAAATCTAAGACACATTGTAAGCACATAGGTAAATATCACAGTGTCTCCCCGGTACAACTGTTATATTGTAACAAAATTCAGAAAAATAAAAATAAATGTATATGTCAAAAAATCTTATAGCTGTACTACATAATTCAGTATTGTTGATTTTAGCCACTAGGAAATTTGTATTAGTTTAAAAGTATATTGAATTTTATTTCAAAGGAAACAGCCATGGGTAATTGTGGTAGATTGTGTATACTTTGCATGGAATAGTTCTAAGTTTGTCATCAGTTTTATCATCTGTTGCAAATTGAGTAGATACATCTATGATAAACTTTTAATTAGGGTCTTCTCATTAAAAGTAATTTACAAATTTACTATTATAAAATATTTTGCAAAGTCTAAAGGTATCTTTCACAATAATATTTTATAGTAAATAATTTAAAATAATCAAGGTGCTTGGAATAATTCATTTTTATTTCCTACCTGTTTAGGAAGTACAGCAAACAATTCATTGTTATTTAACAATTTTTTAACTATCTGATGGCTTAACTGAGTATGGATTTTTTCTTTGCCATGTATATACCTCTTCAGATGAATAATGGCCTATTTTGCTATATTTTAAAAGTAGTTATATTCATTAGGACCTTGTAAATAAATAACTTAAACTCACCCCTAAGAAAACATTACTTGGTTTTTACTTGTTGTGACAAAGCCAGACCCTTTAAAGAAAAGCTGTCCTTGATCCAGTACTGTTCCGAGTGAAAGACACATAAACAACAAGAACATAACATCGTCTCATTTACTCAAAATTACTGTTATTATTACCCGAAAGCTAGGTAAGATGTAAGATTTCCAGTATAAATTTGGGTGATTTCAGTTCTGGAGTTTCTTGAGAAAACAATGAAGTTCTTTATCTTAAATTAACATAATATCTTGTTCAATGAAAAGACCTCAGTAAACTTCTCCCGAATTTTCTAGGTCTTAACTCCATAGATGATGGGGTTGAGAGTAGGTGGCGCTATTACATAAAGATTAGCAAGCAGAATATGCACATGGAGTGGAATGGTACAGTCTCCAAACCGGTGAGCAAGGGAGGAGAAGAAAGCTGGTGTATAGAACAGAAGGATGACACAGACATGAGAGCCACAAGTACCCAGAGCCTTGAGTCGGGCATCTTGAGAAAGAATTCGAAACACAGTACAAAGTATAAGGGCATAGGAGATGATGATAAGCACCACATCTAGACAAAAGGAAAATAGGGCCACAATCATTCCATAGTAGATGTTGACTTTGATGCTGTCACAGGCCATCCTGGCAATGCCCATGTGTTCACAGTATGAGTGACGAATAACATTCCTCCCACAGTAAGTGAGTCGATAAACCAAAAACATCAAGGGGAAGCAAATAAAGAAACTTCTAGTCACAGAGGCAACACCCATTTTTCCAATGACTGAGGTAGTGAGAATGGTTGTATATCTAAGTGGGTAGCAGATGGCCACATAACGGTCAAATGCCATGGCTAGCAAGATGGCAGACTCTGCCACAAAGATGAAATGGAGGAAAAACATCTGAGACACACAGCTACCAAAAGAAATACCCCCAGCTTGGAACCAGAAGATTGCTAGCATCTTTGGTATGGTGACTGTGGAGGGTAACATATCTGCTAGAGCCAACATGGAGAGGAAAAGGTACATGGGCTCATGAAGACTGCGCTCAATGAAGATCAGGACTAATAACAGGGCATTGCCTACAACAGCTACTATGTACATGGAACAGATGGGGATGGAGATCCATATGTGTGCATCTTCCAATCCTGGGATACCAATCATGGTGTACCAGATATCTCTGAGGTTGGTATAATTTGAAGAGGTTGAAAAAATTGTCATTTTTCTATTTTTCCTCTAATAGTGGAACCTGAAATGGAAAAAACAAAAGTGAGAAAAAGAACTAGGGACCAGGATCATCTTATCAGATTAAATGTAAGCATGTATTGTGGTGAAGTTAGTGTCTTAAGAAAAAATTGTTAACACTTGTGTTTCAAGGTTTAGAAGTCAGACATATTTCAGTGACAACAAAGTTACCATCATTTTGTAAACCTTTTATGTTTAGTAATAATGATGATAGCAGCAAAGTTTTAATGGGTTTATTATAATGTCATCCAGGCACTATATTCTCAACATTTTATAGTTAACTGTATTGGCATCAAACATGAAAGTCACTTATATGATCTTGCATACCAAAGTTCTCTTTATTTGCTTGGCTGTTTCTGGTAGCTAATCATGATTCTCTTTTTGGAGTATCAGAAATATAGTGGTGAGAACACTAGTGTGGTTTTTTTTTATTTTTAGTTCAAGACCACTGATTTATTGACATGATTATACCTTGTGCAATCATAACTACCTTATATTTTAATATGCAACCTTTCTTAAAGGGAGCTGCCCTTTTTCTTATTGAAGGAATTTATTTGGAGAGAAAGAAATAAAATTACTGACAGTCCTTGTTATATTCAGTGATGTTTTAATATTTTGATATTAGAAACATATTATTGTTTTGCATAGTCACAGTCTGCATGAGTTTGAGGTTAACCAATGTTATGCAAAATAGGCACTTATATATCATTATTCTCACTCAGAACAGTGTCTTCTTATTCTTGTCTTCCACACTATATTTCACCCTCTGCTCCACACCCATATAGCTAGATTAGTCTCTCCCACTTATTTTCCTTGTTCATGTTTGTGTGTTAGTATTTGACTTCTATTCTCTGTTTTCTTTTCTACTTGAAGTATAATACTATTGAAAAATATAAAGGTAGCTCATAGAAAACAAAGTAAAAAAATAAATGATCTGCCAGTATGTGAAAGAAAAAATAAGTTAATGACTATTAAGTTTACTCTGTGTATGGTGCTATACCAAAGAAGATAGAAATGTTGATCTCTTTCATTTCAAGGACCTCATTGTCATTTGAGGACTACAAATCAGGGAGAACACATACCTCCAAAAGCAGTTCAGGATAGTTATAGTGCAAGATAATCACAAGTGTGCAATATAGAATAGGGTTTGGAGCAAAGATTCATAGAAGTACAATTAAATGTTTTTCTTAGTAGAATATTAGGATTTAAGGGGAAAACATTATTTTACTCTCAACTAAGACACTTAAATGAAAACTACAAATCACTGTATATATCAAAGCATCTAGCATATTGAGGGATTAGAAAAACTAGAAATATGACTAGACAAGTAGATTGTGAGATTCAGAGATTTCATATGAAAGCCAAAATCTTTTTGTTTAGTTCTCTATGTTAAGAATGATGTAGTACTCAAAAATATGTAATGAGTTTATGCACTTAACAAAATTTTAAGGAAAAGAGTAAATAACCAAAATTTCTTTTAACATTTTTCTCCTTGGAGATAAAACAAATTGTAGAAATATTAATGCATGTATGAGACATTGTTGAAAGACTCACATTTGACACAAATCTTTATAATAAAATAAAAGGCAATCCTTACTAGGGTAGTGTCAAGGCTCAGTGGAAAATAATGAGATTTCTGAAAGAGGTACAATTGAGAAAAAGGGTAGTTTAGCACAAAGTGTGGAACAGTAAGCAACTATCCATTAGTAGAGAGGGCTTGAGGTAAGGAGATAGAAGATTTTGTTATTGTTGCTGTAGTTTTGAGACAATGTCTCACTAGGAAGCCCAGGCTGACTTCAAACTGGAAATCCTCATGCCTTTAACCTCAAAGCACTAGGACTACAGATAGGTTCCACCTCGGTAAACCAGAAGAATTTTCTGGAAGAACCAAGGGAAGGAAAGGAGGCTACAGAAGATGATCAAAGAGTCAAGTGATTTTTAAGCAGAAAAGTTCTATTTTCCAGGATCAAGGAATTGTCAAGAAGACATCACAGAAAAAGGCTGAGTGGCTTGGCTCCCCAAGATGGAAGCGACACTGAGGAACCTAAAGAGGAGAGCAAGTTTGATCAGAGAGAACTTTTCCCTTACTCATTTAAGGCTACTCAGCTAAAAGTTTCTATTCTTGGTCCTTTCAATCTTTTTTCTATTGTCCTCAGTCAGACTTCCCGATCCTTATCTTAATCTTTTATGTCCACTCTCTTAACTTCCCTTAAAGTGTATAAGAATAGTACTTCAATGAATGTGTGTTACTATACTAAAATAAAACTCATAAGGACACAGAGTGGTTTGATCATGGATACTAGCTTAAATATCAATTCAACCAACATATAGAAAATATGAAGAAATGATATGATCCTCACAGTCCACAGTGCAGGGTACATTTTAGCTATCCATTCCTGATCTGAGAATCACCTATAACCTCCATGTTCTCTACTATAATCCACTTTCCTTTTCCATTCTCCATAATAGCCCCTGCTTTTCTTACTCAAGGTACTAGCCCACTGAAATTTAAGGATTATACTGTATCTACAATTTTGGCAGGAGAAGTTAGAAATAACTGTGAACAATTGATTTAGAAACCTGTAATACTCTTTTTAGAGATAAACACTTGGAGTCTGTATCCATATGTTCTTTACTTATGAAGAATTAAGTTGCACTTAATACCCTCCTTGATTTTTCTCCTTCTTATTTCTAACTATATCTCCCTCAAACATTTGACTTCTGCTTTAGATCATACCTCATCTTTTCTATTTCCTAATTCTATCCTACCTTCAAATAAATATGTACAATTAATAAACAAACAAAATAGAAAACAATTCAAATATTAAAATTTACCATCTGAGTCACTTGAGATACCGGCTCTTACTGTCTTGAGAAACAGGCTTTCACACCTAATACATTAAGGATCCTTTTGTGTCTTACTGCCTTTTCTGTTTTGGGAAAAGAGAGGCAAGACCATCCTTCCCCAGTTTACCAAAGAGATATGATTGAAGAATCATGAAGCTAAAAGTAATAAAGAAAGCCACACAGAAGCCTGTGAGGTAGAATATTAAAAAATATCAGGGACCTCTTTTGATTTGTAGGAAATCTAACCTGAGATTAATTGATTAAAACCTTCTACCCTATTTTTTTCACATTCTGGAGTAATTACTCCTCATGAAGACTACTTGTTTTGAAAGCCAGAAAGCACCATTAAATCAACTCTTCTTGGTTTGTAAAGTATGTTCTGGCCAGGAAATGAGATATGACCATCAGTAAGAAATATCATTTCATGAGCATGGGAATGCTTCCATCCCCAGTCCTGTATCAGCTTGAGACACTGTCTAGGACAAGTACTGTAATACGGACATGAATGGAAAGAAAAACTTCACCGTCCATTTCTTAGACTCAGGAGTGTAGTTAATCTGAAACCTAACAAATATGGATAACTTCTGAACACATCATCCATCTTTTTTCCAATTCAGAATACTAGGTTCTGTTACCTCCTTTACTCTGCAACAGCAAACTCCCTGTTGCTCTGCAAGATAGGTGATGTCTCCTTCTATAGCTTACTACTGATATCTTTCTATATATCTCTATCCCAGATACATAGCTTTCTGTATATTTCTATCCCAGGAAACCTAGACTCAGTGGAATTGTAGAATCCAAGAAAATGGCTGTGATCTCCTGAGACCTGAATCCCTTTATCCAAAACAAAACAAAAAAGAACAGAAGAAACAAAACAAAAACATAGTGAATAGTTAGATAGACTTAAAGGAAGAATTTCTTTCTGAGACAGTACTAGGAGATAATAGCAAAAACTCTATCAATGGCAAATACCCACAATCTGATTGCTTTGACAGAAACAGAAAAAGCAAGCAAGCAAACAAGCAAAAAAGACTGGATATTGTTGTGATTTCTACCCACTAAATATAAATTTTTTAAAAAATGTGATTACTGGAGCACAAGGGTATATTTTATAGTGCTACAGATGAATTCCACAGTCAATTACTACCTCCTGAAAAATAATACACAATTCATGGAGGTAAAAATAATGTAAATTTATCATAAATTTCTTATGGTTCTGTGTTTGAAACCAGTTTCTTGTTCATTCTAGGCAAGTGCAATACCACTGAAATGCATTCTCAGTGCATCATCAAATATTTTTAAAGACTTTTTTGTGTATTAAATCTATATCAAGTACAGTTATGCAAAAAAGAATATATAACCCTTGTTTCCAGCTCCTGGTTTAGTATAGGAAGATATATATATGAATATGTGTGCATATACTTGTAGGGAAAATAAGCTTTAACATAATTTAAATATTCCTAAGTAATGTGTCAATGATAATATAGTAAACTATTAAATTATTAGGAAAAAGGTCAAAAGTTTTAGAATTAAATTGTAACACAAAGAAAAATTGAACCAGGTCACAACACTAGAATTTGTTTATTCCTAAAACCAGCATAGACTTTATTAATGCTGAAGCTGACAATTGCTCCTTGACACCATTAAAATGTGAATTATAATCAATTTCTATTGCTCTGATACCATATTCAGTGAAACACCTTCTCTTCAATACTTTTTATCCCATGCAAGTTTCTCCATTGTAGAAAAATAGCACTACTTGTGAATTTAACAAATTGATTTTCTTCACCTTTATGCCTTTGTGACCTGGATATATTGGAACAGATGCTTATAAACCATTATCCTCTATCTACTCAGGCAAACCCATAGTGCTTTTACTTACAAATTTGAGAAGTATAGTTTGGTTTTAACTGTCAAATTGATAAAACTGTTTTGTGTTTTTTATTATCATATGTTAATTGTACAAAAGGGTTTCGTTGTGATATTTCCATACATGCATATCAATTTCATTCCTTCTGTTACTCCTTCTTATTCTCCCTGCTGCTCTGTACTATTTTTAACAGGTTTTTTTGTGTTTCATTATGCTGTTTTTAAGTACTTCTATTGTATTCCTTCTCCTTTTCTCTTACCTTTCCTCTTCTTTCCCATCATGGGTTTTCCTCTTAAAGAGTCCCCCTTTTTACATTTATGTAATATTATTATTATGTGAGAGAAAAACATGTGATATTTGTCTTTCTGAGCTAGGCTTAACTTGATCAGCACAATGATTCCCAGTTCCATCCGGCTTGCTGCAAGCAACAAAATTTCATTCTTCTTTATGACTGAATAGTACTCCATTGTCTGTCTATAAATACACACTTGATTTTTCTCAATATTTGTATATTTTTATTGAATTCCTCCTTTATAAGCTGCATTATCTTCTTATTTCATTCAACTGTTCAATTATTTGTATTTTTCAATTATTTGTAATTTGTAATACAAATAATTCCTCAATTGGTCCTCTATTCCTACAATGATCCTAAGGTGATTGGACTTGCTCCTCACCAAACAGGTGGATACACCTACTCCTGACACCTTTACTGTCTGATCTCCTTGATGCTTAACCTTCTCAGTGGGTCCAAATCAGACCCTTTCCCTCTCCACGACCACCTCTTATAGTTGTCTCCCAGATAGTTACGGGGTTTTCAAGGTTTCCCTGGATTGCAATTATTCTGGAGTTCAAGTCCACTGAGCAGCTTTCTCAGTCTTTAGCAATGCCCTCTCTCAAGATAAAGCCTCATTATAGTGCTCTAATATATTAAGGGAAAAACAAAAAGTCTTTTTTAAATTTTACTCTTGTTAGTATTATACTGTTGTTCTGGGGTTACATTGTGACATTTACAAATTATCTTAGTTAAATTTATCCCACTCCACCTTTCTCCTTTATTATCCATTCTACCACATTCTTCAAATAGTCTTAGCAGGACTCATTTTTCCATATTCACACATGAATACATAATATTTCTACCATATTCAACCTCAACCCTTCCATTATATCCTCACCCTTCCATTGGTACCCACAACAAGACAAGACCTGTTTTGCCATCCTGTCCTTCATTTTTGAAAAAAAAGATAATACTTTTTGTTTAGGGTAGCTACACAGGGAATTTCATTATAACATTTCCATGTATATTTTAAGGATATCTCCTTATATCCTCAAATTGATTCCTCGCCTCCTTTTTTCTCCTTTCTGCCTTAGTCCCTTTCTTATGTTTTCAACAGGTTTAACTATTCTGTATTCATTCTTGTATAGAAAGTATATCAACCATACATCATTCTTTTACTCTCCCCTCCAGTTAGTACTCTCCCCTTAGCATGTTTTTAATTTTTCTCCTTTATTGTTTAGGTATCTGTTCATGGTTCAGTGATATTTTTGCCTTGGTAATATACCTGTAAATGAATTGTGCTAAAGTCAATGTAATCCCCCTCCTCTCCAGTTCTTCACCCTTTCCCCCTATTGTTTAACAGTTTTCAGTGTGTTTCAATGTATCTTGTTCTTACACACATGTGATATACTTCATTATAATTTGCAATATCTTTCCTTCTTTTCCTCCTTCCTTAGTCTTCTCTACCAGACCCACTTTTGGGTACATGTTCTGCATATATTTGTATTATATATAATACTGCTTGTAGTTATATTGGACCTAAAGTACACATATGAGGGAAAACATGTGGCCTTTGGCTTTCTGAACATGGCTAACTTCACTTAAAATGATGTCCAGTTTCATCCATTTATCAACAAAAGATAAAATTTTATTCTTTATGGCTGAATGAAATTCCCTGTGTGTAAATACTATATTTTCTTAATCCATTCATCAGTTGCGAGTCATCTTGGCTGTTTCCATTGCTTGGCTATTATCAATAATGCTGCAATAAATATGGGTATGCAAGTGTCTTTATTTAACCTGACTTACAGATGTATCCCTAGGAGTGGTATTGCTGGATCATATGACACCTCTGTTTTTAGTTTTTTGAGGAGCCTCCATACTGTTTTCAATAGTGATTGTACTAAATTACATTGCCACCAATAGTGTATAAGGATCCCTTTTTTCATGTATTGTTCCCAGCATATGTTGTTTTTTGTGTTCTTGATGGTAGCCATTCCAACAGGAGTGAGATGGAATCTCACCTGTTTTTTGTTTGCATTTCCTTTACATCCAGGGATGTTGAGCATTTCTTCATGTGTTTTTATAGCCATTTGCACTTCTTTTGAAAAAGTTCTGTTTACTTTATTTATCCATTTCTTCATTGGGTCATTGATTTTTTGGGAGTGCAGTTTTTTGAGCTCCATGTACATTCTGGTTATTAATCCCTTGTCAGATGTATACCTGGCAAAGATTTTCTCCCATTCTGTGGTCTACCTCTACAATCTGATAACTGTTTCTTTTGTTGTGCAGCAACTTTTTAGTTTCATGTAGTAGTCCCTCTTGCCAATCCTTCTTATTATTTGCTGAGCCATTTGTGTTGTATTTAGGAACTCATTTTCTATGTCTCTAAGTTTCATTGTATCCCCTGCTCTTTCCTGAACTAGCTTCAAATTTTTGGGTCTTATATTAAGGTCTTTAGTCCACTTTGAGTTGATATTTGTGCAGGATAAAAGACATGGATCTTGTTTCAGTTTCCTGCATGCATATATCCAGTTTTCTTAGCAAAACTTGTTGAAGAGTCCATTTTTTCTCCATCTTATGATTTGGGCACATTTGTAAAACAACAAGCGGGCATGGCTGTGTGGATTAGTATCTGAGTCTTCTGTTCCACTGGTTTTGTGTATGTTTTTGTTCCAATACCATGTTGTTTTTATTGCTATAAATCAGTAGCATATAGTTTGAAGTCAGGTATTGTGTTAATTTCAGCTTTGCTCTTTTACTCTGTGTTGCCTTATATATTTGCTGTCTTTTGTGCTTCCAATTGAAGTGTAGGGTTGATCTTTTAATCTCTGTGATGAATGTCATCAAAATTTTGATGGGGATTGGATTGAACATGTAGATTGCTTTTGGTAGTATACCCATTTACACAATACTGATTCTGCCAATCTACATGGGAGATTTTTCCATCTTGTGTAGTCTTCTTCAAATTATTTCTTCAATTGTCCATAGTTTTTATTGTAGAGGTCTTTCATTTCCTTTGTTCAGTTTATTCCTAGGTATTTTATTTCTTTGGAGGCTGTTGTGAATGGAATTGTTTTCCTATCTTCTTTCTCAGTATGTTCATCATTGGTCTATAGAAATACTACTGATTTTTGTAAATTGATTTATTTGTTTCTACTTAAATTGTTTTTTATGTCTAGGAATTTCTGGGGTGAATTTTTCTGAATATTTTGTGTGTAAGATCATGTCATCTCCAAATAGGGATAACTTGACTTCATCCTTTCCTATTTAAATTCCTTTTATATATTGTTTCTGTGTTATTGCTAGGAATTCTAAGACTATGTTGAATATAAGTAAAGAGAGTCGACACCCTTGTCTTATTCCCAACCTTAGGGGAAATGGTTTCAGTTTTTCTCCATTTAAGATGATGTTGGCTATAGGCTTGTCATATACAGCCTGTATAATGTTGAGGTGCATTCCTTCTATTCCTAGTTTCATCAGAGCTTTTATAATGAAAGGATGTTGAATATTGTCGTAGTCTTTTTCTGCATGTATTGAGATGATGTAGTGGTTTCAGTCTTTGCTTCTGTTAATATACTGCATTACATTTAATGATTCGCATATGTTGAGCCATCCTAGCATCCCTGGAGTGACGCTGACTTGATCATGGTGTATGCTCTTTTTGACATGCTGTTAAATTCAGTTAGTGATTCTTTAGCTACAGTCATTTGACCAGCAAAATTTCTTCAAATTAGAGTCTGAAGATATTTTTAAGTTATAATAACTATTAGAAAAGTTATCTTAGAAGACATTCTTCAAAAATAGGCCAAACTGGCACAAAAACAGATATGAAGACCAATGGAACAGAAGACCTAGATATGAATTCACACAGCTACACCCACCTAATTTTTGACAAAGGTGCCAAAAACATGCAATGGAGAAAAGATAACAAATGTGGCTGGGAAAACTGGATATCTGCCTGCAGAAAACTGAAAGTAGATCCATGTCTTTCACCCTGTTCAAGTATCAACTCAAAGTGGATTAAGGACCTTAATATAAGACCTGAAACTTTGAAGCCAGGGCAGGAAAGAGCAGGGAATACACTGGAAGCAATAGCCATTAGCAAAGAGCTCCTCAGTGGAACTCAATTGGCTGAACAACTAAGAAAAACTATTGACAAATGGAACTACATGAAATTAAAATGTTTCTGCACAACTAAAGAAATTGAAACTTTGTCATTTGCAAGTAAATAGATGGAAGTGGAGAATATCATCTTAACCCAAGCTAGCCAGGCTCAGAAGGCCAAAAATCATATGTGCTCCCTCAAATGCAGTAATATTATAGGACATGGGCCACATGCTAAGAAGAGAACATATACAGGAGGAATAGGGGAAAGTAGGAAACAGTAAACTTGAAAGTGTTTGATGTGTCCAATGCACTGTCATTTTAACCAGGAAGTAGTGAAGAGGTCTGGTAGAGATGAACCAATTCGGGTAGTAATACACAAGTGCAATGCTAAGAATCTCTCTGTATAGCTATCTTTATTTATCTCAAGCTAGCAAAAATGCTATGTCTTTCTTATTATCTCTTATGTTTTCTCTTCAACAAAACTGGAGAACAGGGCAGAACAGGTTCTACCTGGAAGCAACGGGGGTAGGGAGGAGAGGCAGGGGATGTGGGGGGGGCAGGGAGGAGAGATGGCTCAAACAATGTATGCACATATGAATAAATGAAAAAAATGTATAATAACCACAAAAACCATTAAAAAAAAAGAAATGGTTTCTAAATTGAAGAGGCTGTCCACAGAATGGGAGAAAATCTTTGCCAGCTATACATCAGATAAAGGATTGATAACCAGAATGTACAGGGAGCTCAAAAACCTAAACTCCCAAAATATCAATGACCCAATGAAGAATTGGGCAAATGAACTGAACAGAACTTTTTCAATGGAAGATGTTCAAATGGCTAAAAAACACATGAAGAAATGGTCAACATTCCTAGCCACAAAGAAATCCAAATCAAAATAACATTAAGATTCCATGGTCACTTGTATTAGAATGGCTACTATCAAGAACACAAACAACAAATGTTGGTGAGGCTGTGGGAAAAAAAGAACCCTCATACACTGCTGGCAGGAATGTAAATTAATATAGCAACTATGGATGCTCCTGAAAAAAAATAAAAATAGAATTGCCATATGATCCAGCAATTCTACTCATAGGGATATATCTAAAAGAATGTGAATGAGGTTACAACAAAGGCACCTGTACTCCTATGTTTATTGCAACATTATTCACAATAACTAAGCTACAGAAACAGTCAAGGTTCCTCACTACTGATGAATGAATTAATAAAATGTGGTATTTATATATAATGGAATTTACTGAGCCACAAAGAAAAATAAAATTTTGTCATTTACAGGTAAATGGATTGAAGTGGAGAACATCATCTTAAGTGAAGCTAGCCAGGTTAAAAAAGCCATAAGCTGCATGTTTTCTCTTATATGTGTAATATAGACCTAGTATGAATACAGCAATATTTTGAAAAGCATGTCATGCTAAAGGGAGGTCACATAGTAGAGGGAGAGTTTAAAAGAAGGAAGTTACTTATGGTTTTGTATCTTACATTCTGACCAAAGTATTGTTCACTATTCTACAGGAAATAGAGCATATCCTTCACTCCAAAAAATGTCCTCACCTGTAACTATACTCTTCTTCACAGAAAATCACTATTTTCCTTTAAATTTCTATTCCAGGACCCTGGGGGGTGGGGGAGTTAAAGGAGAATGGTGGAAGGGGTAAGTTCAAGTATGAAATATATTTATGTATCATAAGAACTTTTGTAAATGCCACAATGTACCCCCACCCAGCACAATAAATAAAAAAAAAAACAAAACATTCATACTTTGTACATGTAAATTTTATCAGTTTAGGTATACATTTTCAAAATCTATTAGGAGACACATAGCTTCAGGATTATCTTTTCTTTCTAGTAATTATATGTTTCTATCATCATAAAATATCTCTACATCAAAACAAATCTATGTCTTGTGTTACCAATCTCAAAATATCACTTGATATTCATAATAATTTTATCTTTCCTATCATTAGTATTTGCATGATCTTTATCCTACCAGTGTTGTTTGCAATAACTGTCTTGTTTTAAAACAAATACAGAGAGAATGCTGCCAAATTTTGCTTTTTCATTTAATCTAACAGGTTACAGTAGTCCTTACCTTGCTTTAAGCACTATCAGTTACATTTGGTCAACTGTGGTCCAAAATATTAAGTGTAAAATTCCATAAATACACAATTCATAAATTTGAAATTATTTGTGTCTGATTATTGGTGATGATATCTCATTCTATACTTCTTGATCCTATGTGAAATGAGATTATTCTTTAGTCTAGATGTCCTTGCCCTCCCTATCTACTGATCACTTAATATCTTGCCAGTTGTCAGATCAGCTGGCACAGTACTACAGTGTGTGCTCACTAACTCACATCCTGCCAATGATACCCACATAGTGTAAGTTTAGAGATGGTGCCACTTTTATTACACGATGCTGCTATATTCTTTATGTTCTATTATTAGTTATTACTAATTTGTTACCTAATTCATAAACTAAACTTTATCACAGGTGTATGTATATAAAGAATCATAATATACTTAGGGTCTAGTATTTTCTGTACTTCCAGGAATTGGAATTCCAACAATGGGTTTTCTAGGAATATTTTCTGTGTGGATAAGAAAAAACTATTGCATATATTTGAATTGTAATATTTAGCCTATTTATTTTTAATGTAGATTTTTAATTGTTGTGCTGGGTGGTTGTACATTGGGGTATTTGCAAAAGTTCTTACAATGTATCAAATATACCATACTTGAATACTATGCTGTTCTCTTTCACCCTTTCTGCCTGGATTCCTGGAGCAGTTTCAACAGGTGTCATTTTGTATTACTTACATGTGTATACATTATTTTCACCCTCCCCCCCATCTCCACACAGAACCTGTTCCATGCTCTTGTCCTCCAATTTTGATTCTGTAGACAAAAAAGCATAAAAGATAAGAAAAACATGGCGTTGTTGCTAGTTTGAGATAAAGATAGCCATATAGGGAGATTCTTTATGTTATTTCCATACATGTATGTATTACAACCCAAGTTGGCTCACTTCTTCCAGACCTCTTCACTATTCACTAGTCCCCTTCCCACACTGGCCTCAGCCAGTTTAAGATTACTGTATTTGTTCCAATACAGTGAGCACATCAACCACATTCACATTTTTGGTTTCTTTCCCTTGCCTTATCCCTCCTGTGCCCAGTCTCCCCTTAGTATGACCAGTGTCCAGTAATATTACTGAATTTGTTTTAGGTCTATAATCTGGAATTGAGGGAGAACATGTGTTTGGCCTTCTGAGAACTGGAGAACATCATCTTAAGCGACATCTAATGTAGTTTTTTGTATGTTTGGGTTAAATTCTATCACCTTGAAATTTGTTTTCTATTTGTCTTCTTATTTATTCTGGCCTTACATTTTAGAAGTAATAAAATTAATTCAGCATTGCATTTGTTGTTTTCCTTTGGATTTTGTTCTTCATTTGATTCCCCTTTCCATCTTTTAGAAATAGTTCTAAAATCATTGTTTAATATTAAACATTATAAGGCATGAATCATTAATGAAATATTTCCTATGTAATTAAAACACTATTACAAATTCTTATTTCTCACCTATGTGTGCTGTCTTTAATATTAGTTTTAATTAAAAATTAGTTTTAATTAAAAATTAACATTCTTGCAAAGAAGTCAATAAAACATGCAAATTTTATAATTCCATTATAAATTGTTTTCATTTCTTTATGGAGCTCAGGGTCTGGAAAACATCTTTTGCTTGAAGTTTTATTGCAAATCTTGTGAAATGCATTTACAAGCATTATTTACAAAAAAAAGCATAAATGAGATTATAGGACCAAGAAAGTGAAACATAAAATATTTACCATCTGGCATTTTCCAAAATGATTGCAAACCCATACTTGTATATATTATATGTATTGCATATATAAATATATACATATATATATAATTTCTGTTTAGAGGCACCTCCACAGCCATGTTTATTGTGGCACTTTCCACAATAGCCAAGTTATGGAAACAGCCAAGATGCCCCACCACTGATGAATGGATTCAGAAAATGTGGTATCTATACACAATGGAATTTTATGCAGCCATGAAGAAGAACGAAATGTTATCATTCGCTGGTAAATGGATGGAATTGGAGAACATCATTCTGAGTGAGGTTAGCCTGGCCCAAAAGACCAAAAATCGTATGTTCTCCCTCATATGTGGACATTAGCTCAAGGGCAAGCACAACAATGGGATTGGACTATGAGCACATGATAAAAGCGAGAGCACACAAGGGAGGGGTGAGGATAGGTAAGACACCTAAAAAATTAGCTAGCATTTGTTGCCCTTAACGCAGAGAAACTAAAGCAGATACCTTAAAAGCAACTGAGGCCAATAGGAAAAGGGGACCAGGAACTAGAGAAAAGGTGAGATCAAAAAGAATTAACCCAGAAGGTAACACCCACGCACAGGAAATCAATGTGAGTCAACTCCCTGTATAGCTATCCTTATCTTAACCAGCAAAAACCCTTGTTCCTTCCTATTATTGCTTATACTCTCTCTACAACAAAATTAAAATAAAGGCAAAATAGTTTCTGCTGGGTATTGAGGGGGTGGGGGGAGCGGGAGGGGGTGGAGTGGGTGGTAAGGGAGGGGGTGGGGGCAGGGGGGAAATGAACCAAGCCTTGTATGCACATATGAATAATAAAAGAAAAAAAAATAATACTGACTGTTGTTTTTAAATAAATATTTAAAATTTCTGTGTTATATTTCTCCTAGAGATCCATTCATTAATATTTGTATTAGTTTTTAACTCTGGTGTGTTAATACAAAATAGTGTGTTGAGTGCCATTTAATGTTTGATACATTCATGTGCTGTGCAATGTTTAAATCTGGTTAAATATGTCTATCTCTTCAAATATCTCTCATCTTTCTATCTTGAACATTTTCAAAATCCTTTCTTCTAACTTTTTAAAACATAAAGTACATGATTGTTATCTATAATCAACGAACTGTAGAACAGCACACCAGACCCTCTTGCTTCTGTGTAATTGTAGCTTCATTCCCATTACCCAGCTTTTCCCCATTTCTCCCCTTGTACTCTCATCTGCCTGTGGTAACCACCATTTTTACTCAACTTCTTTTTTAGATACCGTAAGGAGTGAAGCCTCGTGCTGCTTGTCTTTCGGTCTGTGACTTATTTCAATTAACATAATGGCTTACTGTTCCATTGATATTACCACAAATTATAAGACTTCATTCTTTTGTGTCTGAATATTATTCCACTGTGCATATGAACCACATTTTCTTTTTCCATTTATTAGTTGATGGATGATTATGTTGATTTCATTTCTTGTAAATTGTGAATAGCAGTGAAATGATTAAGGGAGTATGATGTCTATTTGACATATTGATTTCATTTCCTTTTGATATATACCCAGTAGTGAGATTGCTGGATCATGAGGTAGTTTTACTTTTAATTTTTAAGGAAGCTCCCTACCACTTCCCATAATAGCTGAAATAGTTTACACTTTCACCAACAGTGTACCAGGGCCTGCTGTCTCAACATCCTTGCCATCACTCAGTATCTTTAGTCTTTTTTTAATTAGCCACTCTTACTAAGGTGAGAGGATATCTCATTGTGCTTTTGATTTGCACAATCAAAATGATTAGTGCATGATTAGTGATGTGAGCAATTTTTCCTACTCCTACTCAGCATTGTTATGCCTTTTTTGTAAAAGGTCTATTTAGACCAACTGTTATTGTTTTGGTATTTGGAAATACTGGGGTTTAAACTCAGGACTTTGCAGGTGCTTTACCACTTGAGCCTAAATCTCAGCCCTTTTTTGCTCTAGTTATTTTTTATAGGGTCTCATTTTGCCATAGGCCACCTTCAAACTATAATCCTACTACCAATACCTCCTGCAGAGCTAAGAGTACAAACATGTACCACCATGTTTGGCTTATTTGTTGACATAGGTTCTTCCTAACATTTTTTCCAGAATGGACTGCAAACACAGTCTTCCCTATTTCTACCTCCCGAAGTCCTGGGATTACAGGTATAGGTCATCATGCCTCTCTCAATTGTCCATTTTAAACTCAAAGTTGTTCATTTTCTTGCTATTGAGTTTTTGGAGTTCTTTATGTATTTTGCATATCAATTCCTTGCAGATGTATATGTTGAAAATACTTTGCTGTCATATTTGTTGTCTCTTCATTCAAGTTATCGTTCTCTTTGTCAATCTAAAGCATTATTATACCTTGATGCAAGTTCATTTGTCTGTGTGCTTTTGTTTCCTGTGATTTTGGGGTCTTGTCCAGAAAGACTTGACCATTCCAATGTACTGAATTATTTTTTCTTTGAGTACTTTCATAGTTTCAGGTTTTTACATTTCATCTTTAGTTTATTTTCAGTTTATTTATTTATTTTTTGTAACTGATGAGATAGGGATTTTCTGCATTTGGATATCCAATTTTTCCCAAAACTTTTTAGTGAAAATACTTTCCTTTCTCCAGTGTGTGCTGCTAGCTCTTGCTTCACTGTCAGTTTTCTGTAGATGTGTGCATTTAACTCTAGATTCTCTATTTTGTTATATTGGTGTGTAAGTCTGTTTTCATGCCAGTGTCATGGTGTTTTGACAACTATGGCTTCACAATGCACTTTGAAATCAGGTAGCATTATGCCTCCAACATTTTTTTTCTTTTTACACAAAATAACTAGCTCTTCTATTTGTTTGTGAAAAATGTTATTTGTATATTGATGAGGATTGTGGAGAATCTATACATCAAATTGGATACTATGGACATTTTAATAATATTGATTATTCCCATCCATGAATATGGGATGTCTTCTACTCTTTTGTGACCATGACAATTTCTTTTATCAATGTTTTAATTTTCATTGTATATGTCTTTTGACATTTTAGTTAAATCTATTCTTGTTGTTATTGAATTTATTTCAAGTGGGATTATTTTCTTGATTACTAATTCAGAAAATTTTCTGTTAGCACTTAGCAATGCTACTGATTTTTGTATATTAGTCTTGTTTCTTGCAACTTTCCTGAACTCATTTATTAGTTCTATTAGACTTTTGGTGTTGTTATGCCATCTACAAAAGACAATAATTTGACTTCTTCTTTTCTAATATGATGCCCTTCTTTCTATTGTTTGAATTCCCTGATTGCAACTTCCTGTGACATGTTGAATACAAGTAGTAAAAGTGGACATCTTTGCCTTTTTCCAGATCTTAGAAAGGCTTAAGCTTTCCTCCTAGTTGATATAATGTTTGCTTTGGCTTATTTTAAATGGCCTTTAGCATGTTGAAGTACTTTCTGTCATAATTTGGTCAGCATTTTTTCAGGAAAAGATGTTGAATTTCATCCAATATCTTTTCTGGTATGTTGAGATGTCAGCTATTTTTTCTTTCATCCTGCTGATGTGGTGTATCACATTTATCAATTTGCCTATATTGAGCCATATTTGGATACCTGAGATGAACCCTGCTTGATTATGGTAAAAAATTTCTTTAATGTGCTTTTGAATTTCTAGGTATATTCATCCAGGATATTGCGTGTTGTTTTCTAATTTTTTCATTGTGTCCTTATCTGATTTGGTATCAGTGTAAGGCTGGAATTGTAGAATATATTTGTAAGGGTCCTTTCCTCTTATTTTTTGTAATTTTTTGATATTAGTTTTTTAGTGTTTGGGAGAAATAATCAGTAAAGCCATCCATTCCTAGAGTTTTTTTTGATGAGAGAGACATTTTATTATTAATTCAAACTCATTAGTTTTTATTGGTTTGTTCAAGCTTTCTATTTCTCTAGATTTCATTCTCCATTATGTGCATGTGTCTTGAGATTTATTCATTTCTGTAAATATCCAATTTGTTGCCATAAAGTTGTTCATCATAATATCTAATGCTCTTTTATACTTCTATGGTGTGAGTAGTGAAGTCTCCCCTATAATCTGTAATTTTATTTATTTGGGTCTTCTATCAAAGGTAAGTGTTTATTGTGTTTATCTTTTGAGAGAACCAAATTTTTGTTACGTTTTTAGTCTCTTCATTTACTTCTTCACTGATTTTTTCTTCTAGTAATTCTGGATTGAGGTTGTTCTTATTTTTTTATTTTATCATCTTATTGTTGCTTTTGCTGTCTCCTTTAGGTTGGTATATGCAATGTCTCCATTTCCATTTACTTTTAAAATTTTTTTCTAATTTCTTTCCTGATAAAGTGGTTGTCTAAAAGGAAGTTGCTTAATTCCCATGTATCTGTGCACCTTCCAACTTTTGTTTGCTAATGATTTCTATTTTTATTTGCACTGCTCTCCAAAAAGACAAGTTATATGATTTCAATTTTTAACAATTTACTGTGATTTATTTTCTGACTAGTTGTATGATATATCCTGGAGAATGCTCCATGTGCTAATGACAAAAATGTTTATTTAGCTACTGTTAGATAGAAAGTTCTATAGCTTTCTGTTCAGTTCATTTTGTCTAGGGCACAATTTAACTGTACGCTTTTGTGATTTTACTAAAATCAAAAATAGCAAAAAAGAAGACCAGTATAAAATCAGAGTTAGAAATAGTGAAGAATCATATTACTTTTGTTACTACAGAAGTTAGGGAAACAGAAAGCATAGTTCATCCTTAAAAGCCTCTCATGGGAGCTGGGACCCAGGTGTCAATTCACAGTTACTCTTCTACTAAGTTTCTACAGGATTTTGCCTGTTGGGGCAAACTCACTGTGGGTAGAGTGACTCCTAGGTCTTACGTCACACCTGTGGCCATTAAAGCAACCAACCTGTGTCACATCTTGAGTCCATAGCCTATCAAGGTCAGCACTATACTAGTTTAACACTTAGGTCCATGCTTCTATTGGTTGCCTGTGATTGAGGTGAACTTGTTTCCCAAGACCACCACAATCAAGCACAGATAATACTATCTGAAATGGAAGACCAACAAACTGTGAACACATATCTTCCACACAGCTGTTTCTGAAGCTCTGTTTACTGGCTCATTACAGTAATTCAGCACCATGCCCTTCATCCACATTGCTTTTTCAATATATTTATTAAGTTATTAGATCAAATTAACAAATGGATAAGTGAAATAGTGATGTGTTTTGAAAAAAAATGATCTGTATAGAAGAAAATGCCAACCATTTCATGATGCATTGCTAGCTCTGTTTTTGCAGTTTAGTGGTCTTCTTTGCTATTACTTTTTTTGTCTTGTTTTTTCACAAAGGGACTTATGCATCATAAAGACAATTAATGAATAATGTAAAGGGTAGTAATTAATATTATGGAAACAATTGCAGTGCATTTTTGTTTAATGATAAGTGGTTGGAATATAAAATTGAAAGTTATTGTTTGGTTACTGGATATTTTACAGATTCTGAAGAAATGCAGAGAATACTTTCAAAAGGCAAATAACATAACTTGCAAGCCCACAAGTTTGATAGTAATATACATAACCATTTAAAATTAGTGTTACTGGTATATGAACATAAAAATCTAAAATCCAATAGCATAAATGCATTTCTATTCATAAAAATAATAAAAATTTTCATTTTTTGGAGCCTAATTACTAAGAATTGAATGTTCAATATACGTAGTTTAATATATTCTATATCTGAAGATCTTATTTTAAAGATGTTTATATATAGTAAAATTATCTTATGCAATAAATAACTGATGTTCATACACTCTTCCAAATACTCTTTTCTTTTTTTGAGTAAAGCAAGATAGTTTATTGAGATAGAAAAGTAGCAGAGAGTACAGCTCCCAGAGCTGGCAGGGGTTTCTTTTTAAAATCAGGCTCATTTTAATGATCTATTATACAAAGAGAATCATTTCATTGCAATGTTCACTTTTACACATCACTTTAGTTGATTATCCTTTGGTCAAGGGCTCAAAATGATAAACAGAAGTAGACTCATGGGTATAGGTAATAACTTCTTAAAGAGTACTGCAATGACTTACCAATTAAGAAAAAATATTGACCAATGGGACTATATGAAGTTAGAAACTTCTGCACAGCAAAAAGAAATGGTCACCAGATAGAACAGGCTGTCCACAGAATGTGAGAAAATCTTCTCCAGCTATACATCTGTCAAGGGATTAATAACCAGCATATATTAGGACATCAAAAAAATAAACTAAACTCCCAAATAATTAGTGACTGAATGAAGAAATGAGCAAATGAACTAAATAGAGCTTTTTCAAAAGAATAAGTCCAGATGGCTAAAAAACTTGAAGAAATGCTCAACATCCCTGATGGTAAAGGAAATGCAAACAAAAAACAGGTAAGATTCCACCTCACTCCTGCTGGAATGTTTATCCTCAAGAACACAAACAACAACAAATGTTGGCCAGGATAAGGGGAAAAAGAAAACCTTATACACTGTTGGTAAGAATATAAATTTATATAACCACTGTGGAAAACAACTATGGAGGCTCCTTAAAAACTAAAAAGCAAACTACCATATGATCTAGCAATACTTCTCCTATTGATATACCTGAGTGAATGTAAGTCAAATAAAAAACATACCTGCACATCCACACTTATTGCAACATTATTCACAAAAGCCAAGCTTTGGAAACAGGTAAGATGCCCTACAATTGATGAGTGGATTAAAGAAATGTGGTATTTATATAAATGGAATTTTATTCAGCCATAAAGAAGAATGCAATCTTGTCATTTGTAGGTAAATGGATGGAACTGGAGAACATTATCTTTAGTGAAGTTACCAAGTTCAGAAAGTCAAAGGTTCCATGTTTTCTTTCATATGTGGAATATAGGCCCAATACAAATACAAGTGTTATACACACACACACACAAACACAAATATACATACAAATATGTAAAGAACATGTACCCAGAGTAGGACAAGTAGAGGAGACTAAGGTAGGCAGAAAAGAAGGAAAGCTAGCAAATAATAATGAAATACATCACATATTTGTAGGACCAAGACACAATAAAACATAGTAAAGACTGTGTAACAACACAGAAGAGAGGGAGTAAAAGGTGAGAAAGTGCAATGGAAGTGGGGTTATATTGACTTAAGCACAGTACATATACAGGTATAATACCAAGGCAAAAATTCCACTGCACAATGAACAGACACCTAAAGAATGAGGAGTAGAATGAAAAACATGTCATGCTAAGGGCTAAAGGGAGGGCATTAACAAGAGAAGGAGAATAAAGGAAGGAAGTAAAGAAGTGAATATGGTTGATGTACTTTCTATGCAAGAATGAATGTAGAATATTGAAACCTGTTTCAATAGGTATCATTTTTCTATTTACATTCTATGTACACAGTATTTGTACCATATTCACCCTCTTATACCCTTTTGCCACTTCCACCTTCTTCCCACTAGTATAAATACCCCCAGGTGGGACCTGTTCTGCCTTTCTGTTCTCAGATTTTGCAAAAGAAAGGAAAAAGAAATGACATTTTTGCTTGCTTAAGATAGCAACACTGGAAGTTTTTTGCTTGTTTAAGATAGCTGCACAAAGCCTCTTCAACAAAAACTGCTGGGAAAACTGGTTAGCAGTCTGCAAAAAAATGAAACTATATCCATGTATATCACCCTATGCCAATATTAACTCATCAATCAAGGATCTTAATATCAGACCACAAACTCTAAAGTTGAAAGAGTAGGAAATACTCTGGAGTTAGTAGGTATAGGTAAGAACTTTCTCAATGAAACCCCAGCAGCACAGCAACTAAGAGATAGCATAGATAAATGGGACCTCATAAAACTAAAAAGCTTCTGTTCATCAAAAGAAATGGTCTCTAAACTGAAGAGAACACCCACAGAGTGGGAGAAAATATTTTCCAGCTATACATCAGACAAAGGACTGATAACCAGAATAAATAGGGAACTTAAAAAACTAAATTCTCCCAAAACTAATGAACCAATAAAGAAATGGGCAAGTGAGCTAAACAGAACTTTCTCAAAAGAAGAAATTCAAATGGCCAAAAAACACATGAAAAAATGCTCACCATCTCTAGCAATAAAGGAAATGCAAATTAAAACCACACTAAGATTCCACTTCACCCCTGTTAGAATAGCCATCATTAGCAACACCACGAACAACAGGTGTTGGCGAGGATGCGGGGAAAAAGGAACCCTCTTACACTGTTGGTGGGAATGTAAACTAGTACAACCACTCTGGAAAAAAATTTGGAGGCTACTTAAAAAGCCAGATATTGATCTACCATTTGATCCAGCAATACCACTCTTGGGGATATACCCAAAAGACTGTGACACAGGTTACTCCAGAGGCACCTGCACACCCGTGTTTATGGCGGCACTATTCACAATAGCCAAGTTATGGAAACAGCCAAGATGCCCCACCACTGATGAATGGATTAAGGAAATGTGGTATCTATACACAATGGAATTTTATGCAGCCATGAAGAAGAACGAAATGTTATCATTCGCTGGTAAATGGATGGAATTGGAGAACATCATTCTGAGTGAGGTTAGCCTGGCCCAAAAGACCAAAAATTGTATGTTCTCCCTCATATGTGGACATTAGCTCAGGGCAAGCACAACAAGGGGATTGGACTTTGAGTACATGATAAAAGCGAGAGCACACAAGGGAGGGGTGAGGATAGGTATCACACCTAAAAAATTAGTTAGCATTTGTTGCCCTTAACGCAGAGAAACTAAAGCAGATACCTTAAAAGCAACTGAGGCCAATAGGAAAAGGGGACCAGGAACTAGAGAAAAGGTGAGATCAGAAAGAATTAACCTAGAAGGTAACACACACGCACAGGAAATTAATGTGAGTCAACTCCCTGTATAGCTATCCTTATCTCAACCAGCAAAAACCCTGTTCCTATTATGTCTTATACTCTCTCTACAACAAAATTAGAAATAAGGGCAAAATAGTTTCTGCTGGGTATTGAGGGGGTGGGGGGGAGAGGGAGGGGGCGGAGTGGATGGTAAGGGAGGGGATGGGGGCAGGGGGGAGAAATGACCCAAGCCTTGTATGCACATATGAATAATAAATAAAAAAAAGATAGCTGCACAAGGAAATTACCACATTGCAGATAAATTATATTAGTGCTGTTGAAAGATACAAATTAAACAATATACAACATCTCTTTCAGGATATCAGAGTTTCTGAATCATTTACTATGACTGTCTTTAAGTTAAGCTGAAAAGCTCCAACTTCAATTTCTTCTAAACTCCAGCACAATTTCCATTTGGGATACTTGTTCAACAAATAGGATTAATTTCTCAGTGTAGTTGGTAAGTTGCTTTAAAAAAAATTTTAATTGGATCATGTACATGACAAGAAGTACTTGTAATTCTGCATAGATTTAAATTTCCAACTTCAACCATCTTAGAGTTAAATGAGGAAGAGCCATTGATGACTGAAATCCAAGGATCCCAATTTTTTGCTGTAGGAGTTAAGTATTTTGGAGATCACTAAGATGTCTTAGTTTTCAATGGCATGTTTTCTCCCAGCATGGAATGCAAATTGTTAATGAGTATTCATATTTTTAGTGTTTGCTTTTTGAATTTTATACACAGCAGTATTGAAAATGAACATGATAAATGTATGCTGAAAATTCTTGTGGCATTTGGAAATAGCATTTATATTATTGATTTGACTGATATGGTTTGAAATTCTAACAGAAAGCCTCTTACAAGTCAAAGGAAATCTCTTATCCATCTATGAAGCTGTATAAGAAAAACAATATATGTTGATGAAAGATTGTTAATATGATCCCAGTTTATGAAAAACATTGGAAGAAAAACTCAATGGTTGGGACTTATTACAAATTAGTAAAACAAGAAATCTTAATTTATGAGAACTAAAGAAAAATTTGTTATAATGTTACTTTGTGTTTATATAATCTAAACTCCTATAATCCATAATATAATATAATATAAGCACATTTGGACAGTGCTTATTCTTTGAATAAAATTCTCCTTCAATGAATGCTGAATAATTTACTTATACAATTGACTCTGACAAATAAATCATTGACATAACATTTAGAACAACATTCTTTGTATTGGTTCTCCTGTCCATCTCTGCCACTTTAAAAATCTCTCCATTTTGTTAGCAATGAACTAACAGAGTTATTACTGCATAAGAAAACAAAACAAATAAACAGTCCAAGGGCTTCTGGCTGTCCAATTCAATCCCTATACTTTTCTCAGATTTTCTGTGCATTTTGATAAAACATGTACTTTATCAATTAAAAAACATTTGCTCTAGATTCATGTGTGACAAATAGTCACAGCAGCTTCAAATTTCCTCTGAATGCTTTGTTTTGAAAATAATTCTAGCTAAATCCAACAAGGAAATCAATTCTGTTAATTTAAAATACAATTGAACATCCTTTTTAAAAAAAGTGGTACCAGACACAGTGAAATCAAAATTAGGGAGCAATAAACATTCCTGGGTTTTCTATGAACACCTCAGATGCCTGAAATTTGAAATTCTTATTTTAAGTTAGCAAGCTCTCTTTTATAATATAAATTATGACCTGACAGAATCAGAAATTAAAAATAAATCTATTCAAAATAGTTTTGTTTCTGTAATGATTGGTTAATTTCATTATTATTTATACAGTCAATAATTTTAGAGTACCACTTTAATAGCAAGCATAGTGCTAATTGTTGCAGTTCTGCTTAATACATAGTAAAATACATTTTTAAACACATTACCTATTAATCATATAGGCACCACTGGCTCACCCCTGTGATTCTAGCTATTCCAAAGGCAGATATCAGGAGGATTAAGGTTCTAGACCAGCCCAGGCAAATAGTTGGCATGAGTCTGTCTTGAAAATCCCTAACATTAAAAAGGGCTAGTGGAGAAGCTCAAGTGGTATAGCACCTGCTTTGCAAGTGTAAAGCCTTGAGCTCAAACCCCATAAATTACTTCCATAAAAGTATATAAATAAAGCCCATATAAATATAAGGGACCATAAAATGTCTTTTTTTTTTCAAAGTACTTTGTTCACATACATTTTGTACTGGGGAAATTCATTGTGACATTTCTGAATATGCTTACATTGTACGTTGTTTAGGTTCTCTCCCACCACCTCTCTCCCTCATCTTCCTCCCCCTACTTAAACAATTGCAAAAGGTGTTATTGTTCTATTTCACATATGTATATAAAATACATCGACCATATTCACTTTCCTTTATCTCTTCACTTCGGCTTCCCCTCTACCACAAATACCCACTCCTTGGTACCTATTTTCATAAAGTCTTCTTTCTCCCTGTTTTTTTTAGGTTCCTTTCAGCTAGAGTAGACATGTTAACTATGACAATACTACCAACATTGCAAATATTATTATGCAACTGTTTAAATAACCATGTGCTAAATAATTTAGGAAATATAAGTCATGATTGTTTTGTATATTGAAAACAGTTCTAGATAAAGGACAAGAGTCCCAGTTTATATGCTTCCTGATATGACAAACTTGTAAGTAATTATACCCCAATGAGATTTATTTTTATATTTTAAATAAGTAACTTACCACAAATTATTACTAGGTTATATTTAAACCAATATTTTAATACTACTAGCTTCATGCAATATTTGGGAACTTTCAAAATGACCATCAGTGTTACAGAATATCAAGAAGCAATAAAATATAGGTTTTCTGTGTTACAGGAAAACTTCATAGATAAGTTACTTGAACCATATTTGAGGATAAAAGTGAGAGAGTAAACAGACATGATTTCCAACACACTCTTTTGCAACACATTCATATGTAAGGGGAATTTATGTAGCACACATTAAATGGACACCAAACTTCTCTATCAGAGCCTTATCATGATGCTATTTTGGCTGTACTTCTTCTCAACTAGCTTTTTATTGACAACTCTGCTTCCACTATATCTACAAAATATAATTCAATATGGTTCACAGCACTGGTACTGAAGCCATCATTGTCTTGAGGACAAGCCTACATCACAGTGGAACTGATTTTGTGAGGGGAGATCAGATGGAGGATTCCTTGGTAGATCTGCTTGTTCTTCACACTGTAGATGATTGGGTTGAGCACTGGTGGAAACAATAAGTAGATATGAGCCATGAAGATGTGAATGAGAGGAGAGGAGTGTTTGCTAAAACGATGGACAACAGATAACCCTATCATAGGCACATAAAGAATGAGCACAGCACAGATGTGGGAGGCACATGTGTTAAGTGCCTTAAGCCTCCCCTGACGGGATGCAATTCTTAACACTGAGTGAAGGATGAAAACATAAGATACTAAAATGCCCAGAGAGTCCATGCCCCACAGCAAAGTAATCAGAACTAACCCATATACGACATTGAATCTGATGTCAGCACAGGCAAGGCGGATCATGTCCTGGTGCAGACAGTAGGAGTGAGAAAGGACGTGGGAATGGCAGAAGGGAAAAAAGGCTACACGTGCCAGCAGTGGAATCATTAGGACAGCACTCCTGAAGAGAGCTACAATTCCAATCTTGGCAATAAGTTTTGGGGTGAGAATGGTAGCATAATGCAGAGGGTGGCAGATAGTCACATACCTGTCAAGGGCCATGGCCAAGAGCACTGATGATTCAGTGAAGGAGAAAGTGTGAATCAAAAACATTTGGACCACACAGATACTGAACTGGATCTCCCTGGAAATTGACCACAACACTCTAAAAAGTGATATCATTGTGGGTAGTGACATACCCATGTCAGTGAGAGAGAGCATGGCCAGAAAGTAGTACATGGGCTCATGGAGCCTAGGATCTGTCCGGACAATGTGCAGGATCATACAATTGTCTGTTATTCCAACAAGGTAGAGAACACAAAATGGGATGGAAATCCAGTGGTGAAATTCTTCATAGCCAGGGATGCCTGTAAGATAGAATGTGGAGGACAGGGTATTGCTGGAGTTTGAGGCTGCCATAGGGCTGACTGTTAAAGCACAATCCAATTCCATAGTTGCTCTTCAATGAGGAAGGCATTGATAAGGATCTGCTTCAAGAAAAAAAAAGAAAGAAAAAGAAAGAAAAACAGAACTTTAATGTTTATAGCTAACCACTCATTAATCCATGACTTACAAGCTTTAAAACCTTCACTTCTGCCTCTCAGATATAAACCTGTACAGCATCCCCTCTAGACATGCATGCTCTTACAAGGATAAGGCTTATACAGACACAGCCATATACAAACAATTCCAGACCATATTTGTACATTTACACTTTTCTCAGGCTTTTTCTTGGCAAGGGTACAGGTCTCACATTAGCTTTCCAAAAATAACTTCTACAGTGGTTCACAGTGAGTCATTTTATTTTTCTAGACTTGATTTTTTCTTTCCCAATGCTAGGATACCATGCAAGCCACTCTTACAAAATTAAAGGAAGTGTTCACTAGCCTGGTTCTTGTTCATAATCTGCTATTTTCAACTATAAATTTGATGTCACAAGCCTGGAATTTTCAGACAATCTACTTTAATATCAGCTTGGTTTGGGCCTGTCTTTTTTTAGAGCTACCTACAGATTAAGATACCTTTGGATGAAATAATATGTAATTTTAAATGAAATTATTTTATGTTAAAATACATAACTTAAAGAAAGTAAAATTAATGCTGACTCTGATTTTTGAAATTCAGAATCATTTTCAGAACTCATACCTTGTTTAGTGACTGTTGTTCACAGCAAAAAAGCAAAACAATGGATTGATCTTTGGGAAAGTAGACTAGAAACTCAAGATTTAAAGCAAAAATAAGAAAAAAATATTTTAGAGACAGAATGATCCTATCAGAATCTGACCTTAACAGTCAATGATTAGTATGTAGACCAAAAAAAGAAATTCTTTCCTCATTTCTTCTGTGATAAAGAAAAAAATCTCTGAAGTCTTGAAGATTAGCTGCCTTTTAAAAATCACAATTGTGTTTCACTTGGCAATCATCTATATTAATCAAAACACTGGTATGAGAATTTGCTCTCCATAGGACACATTACTTCCCTTCAACAGAAAATAAATTGGCACTTTCATGTCTTATAAACTTTATTTTGGCTTTGGAGACTGTAGAATCCCTTTCAATTCCTGAAGAACCATGTAAATAAACCCTAGATGTAGCACATATTTTCCTGAGATATTTAGAAAATATGATTTTCTAGGAACTGAAAGGTAAAGAAGAAATCAAACAAGTAAAGTCCAAGATAAGTTCAGTCTTTCTGACTTTTTGTATCATTATTAAATCCTATCCACACATTGTATAAAGTTATGTAACCCTGCTGTCTTCCTCATTCTGTCTGCCTATAATCCCCCAAAGCCTGCTGCTTAGTCCTTGAACATGTCTGCTTCATCCTTCTCCCTAGTCTGGTTCTCAGTTTCTGGAGATTCCTGTATAATTTCTAACACATGATTCGAACTAGGAAATTTTCCTCTTTTGTACCTCACTGCTTAGTTACTTCACACCATTTTTCTTATCTTAGAACCTTTGTCTCCTACTGCCAAGAAAGAAATTTGAAGTTAATTGAAAGGTGGAAGATATCTGACATGGAGGTCAGTGTGAATCATGTTAGTTAAGGCAATGTTTTTTATCAAGGCTTTAAGGAGACAACTGCCCACCATTCTGTAAACAATTGTTTTCTCTGTTTCTCCTGTCACATCAGCCGTGGTTGTACCCTGGTTCCAATGTTCCGTTTGAGTTGTGATTGTGGACAAAAGATTTTTTCTGTTTGCCATTAAGTTCTCTACTTTATAAACTGAAGATAAAACAACATGGCAGGATAGCGCTGGGAATTAAAGGAGACACTATATAATGACTAAATCAGAAAATTAACATATATCTCAAACATTTATCATTTTCTTGTTGCAAATCATTCAAACATGTTACTTAAAAGTAAAATAAAACAGAAAGATAGATTGTAGGTAAAAATAGATTCTTATATAGAGAGATCACAAAATGACGGGGATGATGACAGTGATGACAAAAAGGACAACAGAAACAATTGTATCCTTTGACAAGTAATGATATTAAGGAAAAAATGTAGACTATAGTTTCTTCTCATAGAGAAAAACAGAGTGAATAAGATTTTCACAAAAGTGATTATGTAGTTTGTGGTAAGAATTGTCAGTTTCCATTCAATTTCACCCAGTAAAGATCTAACATACTCAGAGATAGGAATTGCCTTTTAATCATTTTCTCTACCCCAAGATTACTCTGATAATTGTGATTGATATATTAGTTTGCTTTTCATTCTATTCAGTGTGAATTTTGAAAGAAAAATATGTCTAAAGTATAATGGGAATTCCACCTAGACAAAGAATGAGATCCTTGGGACTTTAGTAAGCTAGGAATCTGGCAGCCATATTCGCATTCTAGAGTTCTCACATCTTACTCACTATACAGCATATACATTCATGAGTGACTAGTCCATCTATTGTTTTACCACACTTACATTGTGGCTTTGCTTGATTTTGTCTGTCCAACTCCTATTGCTCTTGACCATGAAATTTCAGTCTCAGTCACATGAACATGTTATGTGTCCATGATCTTCCAGAAGAGAAGGATAGATGTTGTTGGTTAGTTTATAATTGAATACCTACTGGACTTGTAAAGTGAACTTGCATCTTCTGAGCTATAATTAAATTTATATTATAAAACACTGATACTTGGGATTGGAGAGGAGCTTGAAGGTTATCTGGGGAAAGTTCAATCTCATTCTAAAATTCCTTCTCTTCTATGTCTTGAAGTCCCACTTCACCCCATGCAATCATCTCCATGGACAGAGAACACACAGATATCTAGGACATCTTAAGTAAGTCTTGCCTATCGGAAAAGTCTATCTTACTTGGATACTACAAAAGTGAGTACAAACTATAAAGAAATTTTGGTGAAGACTGTGTCCATAACTGAGCTGAGAGCCTCTTTGTTCTTGAAGTACTTTCTGGGGCCTCCTCCTAACACTTTCGACATCTACACTTCTCTCTTTGTATTTTTAAGTTTCCCTCTATGTTTTCCTATTTTCTCCCACTTTTATTATCCCTAGGTCTCACATGGTTGGTAGAATAGTTCCTCTTGCCTGAGTGATGGTTCTAATTCTGAGAGCAAGCAGAATGAATTCATAAGGCTTCTTCCTGTCCTTAGAGGCACCAGGTCCCAGGATAAATGAATGAGAGTCCTGTAACCCTCCAAACGCCAACATTTCAGTATGGCCTTCACCTCAGTCTTTTCCCTCACACCTCCACTTGCAGATTGCAGTGGTACTATGAAGTAGGACTAGGAAGATTCTCAAATATTTGTTGCCTCCATATCCGGAATAAATAATGTCATCCAACACATGATTTGAAATCAGAGTATGAGAAGAAAATAAAAAGCTCTAAATGTTTGTAGCTAATGAGAGGAGCTGACTAAGGACAAAACTGTGGAGAAGCATTGTGTCTGCAACCAAAGAGTTGGGAATAGCTTGAGCTCAGCTCTACATAATGCAAAATGAGATTCAGTTATTTGAGTTACTTTCCTTAAAGTCATTCAATATGTAATAAAACCACTGCTTCCCTTTAAATCTGCTTTTGCTCAGTGTGATACTTTTTTTCACTATGCTGTAGAGTTTTTCCTAATAAAACAGATTAAGTATTCTGATCTGAATAAATGGCAGTTTTGCTTAAGGAGCAAAAATATTTACTTCTAAATACATGATTGAGGTATGCATCAGCGTTGACATGTATTCTAGAAACTGATTAAAATCTCTAATCATGAGATTTTTTTTCTGACCTTTTATTTTATCATTTTTACATTTATTTACATGTGTATACATTGTTTGTGCCACCTCCACCCTCCATTCCCTCCAAGCCCCCGCTTCCAGGCTAACATTGCTTAAGATGTTAAGCAATCCATTCACTTGTGAATAACAAAATTTCATTCTTCTTTGTGGCTAAATAGAATTCCATTGTGTATAAATACCACATTTTCTTGATCTGTTCATCGGTAGTGGGACATCTTGGCTGTTTCCACAGTTTGGCTATTGTAAATAGTGCTGCAGTAATCATGGGTGTGCATGTGCTTTTGTAATAGCCTGAGTTACATTCCTTCAGGTATATCCCTGGGAATGGTACTGCTGGATCATATGGCAGATTTATGATTAGTTTTTTTAAGAAGTCTCCAGATTGTTTTCTAAAGTGGTTGTACTTGCTTACATTCCCACCAGCAGTATATGAGCGTTCCTTTTTTGCCACATTCTCACCAGCATTTGTTGTTGATGGTGTTTTTGATTATAGCCATTGGAGATTTTTAAAAGTAAAGCATCTAGCTTACTGATGATGAGATTCCATTTTATTTAAATATGTTTAATCAATAACTAGATTTTTCCAGAATTGCTAACTTTAGAAGAAATAATGATTCTCTTTTGAAAACAATTTTGTTAATTAATAAAAAAATTTGCCATCCTCTCATATTCTATAAAAATTAGAAACTGTTTATAATTTATCATGAGATAATCTTCACCTCTCCATGTTTTTCTCTCTCCTTGTGAAACTACCAGAAGAATGGTTAATGCTTACCACCTTCACTGACAAAGGATGCCCTAAATCATTTTTGTAGTTTACATATTTTAATTTGATTAAATATAATTGATATTATCAATATTTGATGTAGCTAAGGATCCTAAACACAGAAGATTATCATTCATCATATAAGCATTCACCTTTGTCACATGGTTTTTATATTTTTCCATTTTATAATAAATGGGGAAAATTATATCCTCCTCGACTTTCAAATTCTCTGGCAACTTTAGGTCATAATCTCCATCCTGAACATTTCAGTACATTGGGAGAATGCATCAGAGGTGCAAGTGTTTATTTTAGAAGTGCAGGGAGCCCTCTAACTAGACCACAAAGTGTGAGAGGGGATACAATTATGAAAGTCAGGGCAGTATCTGGAAAAATTGCAAGCATGACTTATTTTCCACACATGGTAATATGTTTGACCATAGTAGACTGCCAACAGGATCTCTTGCTGTCTGGATGCTGTACTTGATCAATGATAGGGACTGAAAAGAAATAGGGATACAGAACAACAGGGAGCTGGAGAAGTTTCTCTACTTCTCTCCTCCCAACTAGTCACGTTGGCTCATGATGGCTTCATCCTCCTACAGAAAAGGAAGACGCAAACCAGGTGCCCATCTCTACATGCTTCCCTTTCTGAGTCCTGATAAACCTATCTTTCTCTTATCATTTCAGGACTAAGGATGGCAAGCAAGCTCCCACCTAGAACTTTATGTACACGTTCTGTATTGATTCTAAATCTTAGCTACTTGTTTATGATTAGCCAATCATCAAATTCTTCCTGCTTTGAAATTCCTCTTCGTAGCTCTAATGCTGGAGAGTTTGATGAAAATATGTGTTGGGGTTGACTTGCTCTATTTGAATTTGAGTAACTTTAATATTCCTGGGTATTTGTAGCTTTTCCTACTTCTGGAAACATTTCTGTTGGTTTTCTTTGAATAAGATTTTTACCTCTTTCACATTCTCAAGTTCCCCTTGAATTTCAATAACTTGAATATTTTCCCTTTCAATGCTGCCTCAGACTTCCTACAATCTTTCTTCATTCCTCCTCATTTTTTCTTTTATCTACTCCAATTGTGTGTTTTCAAATAGTCCATTTTTTTATCTCACTAATCTTTCATCTTTTATTGTGTCCTTCTATTTGATGCTTGTTTCATAAATTTAATTTCACTTAGTATGCCTTTCAGCTCAAAGATTTCTGTTTGATGTTTAAAATTACTTCTATCTTTCTTTTAAGTTTCTCTGCTAGAGTATTAAATTTATTTCTCTGTATTTTCTTGAAGCATACTGAGTTTCCTTAAAAAAAGTACTTTGTATTCTCCAGCTAAGAGTTGCTATTGGATCAGGATAAGTCACCTTATTTTGTTCATTCAGGTAGGTTATGTTGCTCTGAAAGTTATTGATACCTATAAGCATACATTGTTGCCTATTTATTGGGCATTCAGTTTTTGGTGGGAGCAGCGTTGGGGTTTGAATTCAGGTTCTCATGCTTGCTAAGTGTGTACACTTACCACTTGAGCCACTCTACAGTTCTATTTTGGGGATGGGTTCTTTTGAGATAGGGATTCAAAATCTATTTGTCCTGGGTTGGTTTCAAACCATGATCCTCCTGATCTCTGCCTTCTGAGTAGCTAGGACAGGCGTGAACCAACAGCATGTGACCTGTGTACTCATTTAATTCATTATCTTGTTTTCCTAGTGCTCACCCTTTCAAAATTTCTAGACATTTTGCTTGTTTTCTCTGAGCTTGTGGATGCCGTTACCATTTCAGCTCTTGATGAGAACATAAGCGTAGCATTGCAGTGAGACTGCTGTTGTTATATTGTTATTGTATCAGCAATAAAGTTTTCTCCAATCCTAGGGTTGTCCAAATTCTCAATTGATGTTCTTCTGTAACAGGTTGAAGGAGTTTCTACAGTTTTCTCCATCTCCAAAAATCTCTACTTGGTTGCAGCTCATGTTCTTACTCCTCATCCATGGTCACCAGCTTCCTGTAAGGTAAATCTGGATTTTGCTTGGCTTTAGCCTAACTTTACAAGGACAAGCCCCAGGCCCATAGGCAATGACTTAACAGCCCAGAAGATAATTATACTCTTTGTGTTTTTCTCCCTGGGTTTGGAAAAAGAATAGAGTGGGCAGTCTCATGGGAACTGTCTGCAGTAATAGATTATACATGTAGTCCAGAGCTCACCAAAATCAGTACTTAGGGGACATGACCAAAGCCCACAGTGCTATGGCCTGCTGCTGTGGCTATCTCATGTGACCAGGCAGAGGTGATGTTGACCAGGATATTTCTGATTGCTTAAGTCCTTAGATCACCAGCTGACACTTTGATAGGTCAAAAACTTCCACCTTCAAGCCTAGGGACCATGAAAACTTGAAACCCACTCAGTGTTAGTCTTCACCAACACTTCCCTGACCTAAACCACAGTGGCTGAAGTTTTGCTCTTAGTTGTTAGTGCAAGGTTGTAGAAGGGGTGATGGAGGCAGTATCTCCAATTACTTGCTGAAGAGAGAACAGAGACTTGGAGTACATTTACTGGCTTGGAGGTGAGAACCTTGCATTCTTCCAGCACTGAGTTTCACTGTGGTGGGCCTGGTCCTGGATTTCAAGTCTAAGGTTTTTAACTTAATTCTCTCTCCTTCCACCTACTGGGAGGCATCACAACCTACACTGTGCTAGAGGTCATGAGCGGGCTGACAGTAACAACTCTTTCTTTCCCATCTTCTTTAATATGTTTTTTCCTATTTGTATGCTAAAACCAGGTTTTTCACCTTGTTACCTTAGCTTTTATGAAGGTAGTTTGGTGCATGAGTGGTTTTTAAATTATTGTCTTTGTAGGCAGACTATCACTGGCACATCTTACTCTGCCTCTATCTTGTTCCACCTCTTAACTTTCAATCATACATTTACCCTATGCTATAATTATTTTACACCTATGTATGTACCCTTAGATGAAAGCATAGGGGCTAAAATGTTTGTCAATGAATGTTAATAGTAGCTTTATTTGTCACATCCCTGATTCAGAAAAGAAAAAAAAAATCCATGGGCAAATGAATAGGAAAATAAATTAATGAATAGCCATATAATGCAATATTATTTCACAAGAAAAAGCAAATTATTTATTACTAACTCTAAAAATGATGTGAAAGAAATTATACAAAAATGCAGTTAAATATTATATCATATGTCTATATAAAAATATGAAAGTGCAAACTCATCATTATTAATAGCAAGCAGATAAATTGCTGCCTGGAGATGGTAGTTGACCAAGGGGTGGATTACATACGTACTTGAGAAAATTCTTGTGGTTGGTGCTTTAAATGCAGTAATGCTGATCAAATTATATACTCTATGTCCAGTAAATCAATTAGAACATTTTTTAATAATATCATATGCAGTACCTCCTCCTTCTATAAACACAAAAACAATTCTGGATTTATTTTGTATCTTAATTTATTTCATATGTATGTTATTCTTATATGTATATTTCTGGCAATAGAGATGTCTGTCATTTTATTTCTTTTTGTGGGGGTATTTGAACTCAAGGCTTTGCTTTAATCTCAAGGCTTTTACTTGCTGGTAGGTGCATTATAGCTTGTGCCATATGCCCTTGAGGCTGTGGTTATTCTGGACATTTAACTGACATATTTTATTTCTTTTATGATTATATTATTTATTTCAAGTATACTTCAAATTTACTTAATTTTCTTAAAAACCAAACACATCAAACTAATTTATTTCTGCATTACTGACAATGCTTTTTTGTAAAATTAAAAATATTCTCTAGATCTGCCTTTTAAATTATAAGATCTTTGCCTATGTCTTTGTGTGTGTGTATGTGTGTGTTTGAGAAAGAGAGCCAGACAGACAAACAGAAATAAGAAAAACAGAGATATTTTATTCTACTATGTCTTTCTTTGATCATTTATCTGTTAAGAATTAGGGATCCAGATGTCCTTTCCCATCTGCTTCTTTTTGTTTTTAATCATCTTATTTGTTATCAGACTGACTTGCTGGTTGGTTGAAAAACAAATTAAACGTGATTTCTACCAATTCATCCTGGTTTATACGCCATGTTTGTGTTTGGCTCATATTTTTTCAAGATTACAGAATTCTTTCAAGTCTGTACCTTTTCTTTACCTTAACACTAGTGGAACAAATGGTCTAGTGCATACATTTTCTGTATGACTAGCTTGTCATATATTATAGGTTCCAGATATGTTGTTTTTGAATATCATTTTCAGCAGGAAAATGTTAATGTGTTCATCATTTAATGTCATTTTTCTGAGATTCTAAAATGTTCTAAGCATTATTACATGCATTGCTGGTATAAGGGTAAGTAATTAGATCTGAGATGCTAGTACCAGATATATTTTAAATGAAGTATAATCTTTTTCTTTCCATGTTCGAATAAACATTTAGACCTCCAAATTTTAGTAAATATAAAATTATATAAAAATTACTAAAAATGTGTGGTGCCATAAAGGTGTTTCTTGAATAAATCTATATTTTAGTATTTTGTGTTCTTAAAAAAGAATATTTGTGAATATTTTTTTTTTGCATTCTGTTTCTTTGCATTCTTTCCTGTTAAATTCTTATAGATTTGGGGTATTATTATATAATTCTAAGTGTCATTATTACATTTATATTGTCTTTACATGAATAAGTACTTTAGAGAAAATAAAGTAGAGCAGTAATTACAAAGTTGTCAATATAGAGATTGAAAAGCAAATATTATGTAGTATAACATAACTAAAATTATAGTAATGAGTTGGGCTAGCTATTTAAAATGATCATTGCATAGTATGATCAGTTGAAATTACCTGGAATGAAGAATTTTCTGAAATTCTGATTTTTATGTATGGCTTAGATACTCCCAAAAGAATTTTCTAAGTTTCAACATAAGAGAATTTTCCCTTTGTGAATGAGTTGATCAAGGTTATTTTCTTAATGATACATTGAATATCTACTTAAATTTTGAGCAAGTGACATTTAAAATTTTTTTTCATATATATGGAGTTGAATGACATAAATTTTTACTCCCTTCAAATTGCTACTTAGAATTGACCTAATTTTCCTGTAGAAGCAGTCATTAAGATCAAGATTTTGTGAGGGATAAAAACATTTTCAAGACTTGTTCCCAGATTTGTTTAGTCTTAACTCCATAGACAATAGTGTTGAGATAAGGTGGGACTAAGAGGTACAGATTTGACAAGAGGATATGAACATACGGTGGTATGTGGGAATCAAACCTGTGTGTGAAGAAAGAGAAGAAGGCAAGGACTTAGAACTTCAGGAAGACACAGATATGAGCAATACACGTGTTGAAGGCCTTCAGTTGTGCCTCCTTCTGGGGCAACTGGAAGACAGTGATAAAGATTCGAATATAGGACAGTGTAACAAAGACTATGTAAAACCCCAGGATAGAAAAGGCAATGAATAGGCCAAAGGTCTTGTTGACTCGTGTATCTTCAGCTGCCAGTTTCACAAGGGCCATGTGTTCACAGTAAGAATGGAAGATAACTGTAGTTCTGTAGTGTTTAAAACGGCATTTGATGAGCAATAGGGAGGGTACTATGAGAATGAGAGCCCTAAGTGTCACCCCAACTCCAAGATTAATCAAGAGCTGTTGAGAGAAGATAGTAGCATGTCTCAAGGGGTTACAGATGGCCACATAGCGATCCAGGGCCATTGCCAGCAGGACACCTGACTCAGTTGCCTGGAATGAGTGAATAAGCCCCATTTGCAGTAGGCAGGCATCAATGGAAATCTCTGGAGAATGAAACCTGAAGATGTCTAACATTTTGGGAAGAATACAGGTGCTAAGTGCAATGTCTGTTGCTGCCAACATGGCTAAAAAAATATACATGGGGCTATGGAGGCTGTTTTCAATTTTGATTATAAATAAAATTAGGGAATTTCCAATCACAGCAATGACATACATGACACAGAATGGAATCCCAATCCAGTGCTGTATGGACTCCAGGCCGGGAATCCCAACTAGTGTCAGTACAGAAGGCATGAAGACTGAGCCGTTAGCAGCCAGCATGGTAAATTGGTCGTATTGGTATTGGTGCTTCCACGTTTATTCCATGTTATTACTTGATAAACTAAAAACAAGAAGAAGTTAATTCAATTTAACAAAATAAATTTTAGTTAGATTAGTAGTATTTCATCTTATCTCTTTGATTCCTACAAATCCTAAATTTTGTCTACTTTTCTAGCAAATTAAAGATCAACCATCAGATTCCATCTTTTTCCTTGCCTTAACCATGTTTGATGAATGAAATTAGACTCACTAGATGGCCTTCTGGTCCATGTCTATTGGACTAAAAAGATTCCCCTTTCTTTGCACCATATAGGGTTTTTGTGATCTACCAACTGAAATTGGGAACAATCATTTAATACAAACAGATTTTAAGAACTACACAACACCTACTCATGATGTAAATAATCGACAGTGTTGGTAGATCATTCAGACTTCCAAAGTCAGTAATGTTCCCTAAAAATATTTTCCAGCTTTGTAGCTCACTAACTAGTTTTGTCAAGTTAGTCTCCTCATAGTCAGATCTTTCTCTCATAGACTCTCATAATACATTTAAACTAATTGCTCAATGTTCAGATTCGTTTTTCTGAACCCATCCAGTTATTTTTCATATTGTCATTCATATCCTCTTGTATGAGAAATGTGTTATTTTTACATTTATGATCCTTTCCCTCAGCAGTCTCTCTTAGCATTTGTTTTCACCTTCCATTTCTTGCTATATGCACATTGCTTTTATTTAGTATCAAGTGCCAACCTATAAGATCTGCTTTTCTATCTCCCTTACCAGTTACTATTCTTTCTAAGCCTGAACAATCATTTCTGCTTACCCATTTGAAATAACATGGAATTCTCTGTGAAAAGTAATGTTTGATTAAAAAAATGCAATGATTTCTATAGAGGTGAACATTTTCTTCTCCATGTTGTTTCCATAAGACTATTTCCATCCTATTTTCTTTCTTCCTTTCTTTGGTCTTTTGAACTATATCACTGAAAACTTCCTGAGCACCTGCCTCTTTTACCATGGGAGTTCTTTCAGAGTTGAAGGGCTTTGCTTTATCATTGTACAAAGCTCAGAACAGTTTTGTCTGTCTCATGGTTGATTGACACTAGTATTTTTACTCCCTCAAGAAATATTTCCCCTGAAACTTATAGAACATCCAAAATACTTTACAAAATACATTCATTTTATTTTTGCAATTCCCAAACATTTTGTGAAGACATTTAAGTGGACTATAAAATTGGCAAACAGTAAGGGTGGTTTAAAACAACAGATTGGTAACAGAAAATCTCATAATCAAACCTTCGCAACGATTTGGCAAGTGTTTTTTGCTTTTCTGTTTTTTCTGCTGATGATCTTAGATTTTCTCTGAGAAAGGAAGGGCATCTATATTCTAATACACATCATGCCCATTGTAGGAGTATTTACTATTTCCTTTCCTTCATACTTATCTAATTCTGACTGTGGCTTTCTTCTCTTCAGTATTCAAGTTTAAGAACTTTTCCTTTAATCAATACACAAAATGTTAATGTGGGTCTTTCTTATAACAGAAGGTATCTTTACTACACACAAAGTAGAAATCTCATTCCTAATGATGTTTTAAGAAACATAAACAATGGATTGTATTCCAATTATTGTTTAAAGCATTTGAAGAACAAAGATAACTTTATTATATATTTATGGAGTATACATATTATGCTAGGTGTTTGAAATTCAATGAAGCATGCATAATTCATTAATTATGACTGGCTCTCTTAATATCTTTGAATACTTTAGGTTATTTTACTTTCTATAACTTATTATAATAACATTATTACCCAGTGAAATCGACAAATCAGAAATAGTTTATTAATTTATAAATTTCTCTAAATAAAATGAACTTCTTTGTATGTAGTGACATTACTTTTTGATCTAAGGAAAATGTCTTTTAACATGTTGTAGATTTTTGAAAATCAAAGTCCAGATGAGATATTATGAAATGATGTAGCAATAGTGAAGGATTAGCAAGAAATAAAATCTGTGAAATTCATTAACCTGATGCAGGAATAATTATGATACATGAGGCTAAAAATGTTCTTGAGTTGAGAGTTAATATACTGGATGATACAAGGCAGATCACAAAGAACTTTGAGTGTAAAAATAAACACATGTTTAAAGATGGAGGAAAAGACATTAGTCCTTGATCCTCTAGAGTCAAAGTAAGCGATATGAAAATGTGAATCTTCTCTGTGTGAATATAACCTGAACCATTAACAATTTCTCACTCTCATTCCAAGAATATAAAAAATTTTAAGGGATTTATGGATCTAAGTTCAAACTCCTTATTAAGGCTAACCACATTGCCTAACATATTAAGGATCTCATTCCTTTAGACTATTTCTGATGTTCACCATTTGATCTCTGCCTCAATCACTTCAGAGTCAGAAAACTCATTTATTTTTCTAAGTTAGTCTGCCACCTTGCAGGTCAATTCCAAATGTCAGATAGAGCTTCTTTATAATTACCTCCAAACTGCCTTCCTCTTAATTTCTTATAGTCTCTAAATCAGAATTTGCATAACAGACATTTTCCATAAATCATAGAAGTAAGTTATAATGAATCAGAAACCAGGGAAGAAAGTTAAAACTCGGATTTGCCATTAACTAGCTGTCATGCCCTTCAACCATTTTATAAGTTTCTCAATTTCATTACAGGCAAAATAAGAATGATGGGTAGAAACACAGTATAGGATGATTGTTAAAATTAAGTGAGATAATTCATTTCAAATATTAGAAAAAGTATGCAACTTATTGTTTTGTCTGTAAACATCAGCTATCAACCCACAGAAATTCATTCTCCCCTTCCCAGGAAACTGCTTCAGATAGCTGATAACACAATAAGAGTTTCCTCTGAAGCCTTTCCATTCTAAGAATATATAATCTCTTGATCTTTTTGCAAACATGTTTCCTGCTCATGCATCAGCCCAATTATTATCCTCTGGAGTTTTCTTGATTAGCCAAACTAACCTTAAACTGTTATCCCGTATTTCATTAAATGGTTGAAAAGATTCCAGAAAGCATGTGTTACTGTTGTCCAAATCTTTCTAGGGTTGAAACACCTAACTTCTTTAAGATTTGATTTTTTTTAATTATTCAACCATCATATGTGATCACAATAGATACATTTTCTTTTTGTAACAAATCCTTCATTTCCCCACTAACAGTATAGAATCCCAGACCCACAAGCTTACCAGTGGCTATCTGTGGAAATACATGCAGGACTCACATAGTTGAATCTTCTGGGTCATTCAGGCAGGAAGGATGAGTTTTGGTATTATAAATTGCCCCTATGGTATTGGATTTTGCTAAACCCTCATGGCTCCTATGGGAGAACATAGGTTTGGGTTGTGGCTCAGGGATACAGTGCTTGCCTGTCCTTGGTGAGTTCCCGACTTCCATTCAGCAGCAGGAAAAAAAAGAAGCAGATCCTGGTTCAGAACTTTGAAGGTTCAGTATTCAATGGGAGTTCTGCTTTTTAATGGGAGTTCAAACGCTTTTTAATTTTTTTCTCAAACTTGGGCATTTCATTGTAACTTGGAGCAAAAATGATACTCCTTTTAAAAATTCATAGAAGACCATGTCCTAACATAAATCAAAACAAACCAAAGGCATTTACAAAAATTATGTCCTAAAGTGGAAATAAAAACATCTTGAAATGCTCAAGAGTTATCAGAGTGGGCACATGCTGACAGAGAATCAAAAGGAATATTTTAACTTAATTTCTGCTCAATTAACTGATTTTTGATTAGGCTGAGAATAGGCACTGGCTAAATCATATGTTCTCCCTCATATGCGGTCTTTAGATCTAGGGCACATACAGCAATGTTGTTGGACTTGGGTCACATAACAAGGGGAGAGCACATATGGGAAGTATGGGGAGAGAAAGAAAACCAAAAACATGAAAGCATTTGATGTCCCCACTCCAGAGGAACTAATACAGAAACCTTAAAGCAACAGAGGTCAACATGAGAAGGGAATCAGGAATCAGTGCAAAGATCAGTTAGAGATGAATCAACCTTGGTTGCAACACATTTGTACATGAAAGCAATGCTATGGAATCTCTCTGTATAGCTGTTCTTATCTCAACTAGCAAAAGCACTTTGTCTTTCTAATTATGCTTATATGTCTTCTCTTCCACAAAATTACAGATAAGGGCAGAACAGGTTCTGCCTGCAAGTGAGGGAGGGTAGAAGGGAGAGGGTGGGGACAGAAGGCAGTGGGGAGAAATGACCTAAACAATGTACGCACGTGAGAATAAATGAATAATAAAAAAAAAAGAAAAGGCACTAGCTTTAGAAAATGCATCTCACAGCTTCAATGTACTTTTAGTCTTTTAAATTCTTCTACTTGAATTTTGAAATTATAAATCTCTGTATCCAAACCAGCTCTCACCAATCATTCCCACAGTGTTCAGAATTTTGACCCAATGATGTGTATTTTCAATATTTTAATGTCAATGATAACATCTATAAGATCAGAACAATATTGTGGTCTTTATTTAATTAGTTGAAAGAAGTGTTTGTGCCTTAGATAAGTTATTTTAATCTTGAACTCAGAAATAAAGATTAAATTGTTAGTTACCAGAGTCAGGGTGGGGGGATAGAGGGTCTGGGAAGATAGATGTCAAAAAGCAAAGAATTGTAGTTATATAGGCACAATAAGATCAAGGGATCTATGGGACATTACAGTGACTGCAGTTGATATATCATGCACTTGAAAATTGTGAAGACATTGGATTTTAAGTGCTAGCACCACAAAAAATAAGCATGTTGAAACAATGCATCTGCCTAGTACCTTGATGTGGACATTCCACACTGTATACATACATTAAATATATATGTATAAATGTATATACCACAAAGGTATACAATTTTAAGGTGTTGATTAATTTATAAAACCTAGAAAACAAAGTTTTGGCTTCAAGAAGAGGGAAGAAGATTCCTATACTCTGCATACCATAGGAAATAAGCTACCAAGACTGGATCACTTGCATCTCACAGTGGTTGTGTCTTGCATCATTGGGTCTGCCCTTATTCAACAGAATTTTCTTTTTTCTTTCAAACTTTCTTATGATGAACCTCTTGTATAATTATATAACATATGATTGAAGGCAGTTAGGTGCTGCAGAAAGCTCATATTTTTTAAAAATAATTTTTATTTGTATATATTCATTATATAAGGAAGATTCACAGTGACAATTCTGATTAGATTTATATTGTACATTATTTACATTGCCTCCATCATCTCTTCTCCTTACCCCCTCCCCACCCACTTAAAGCAATTGCAAGAGGTTTCTTAGTTCTGTTTCATATAGGTATATGAAGTACATCTACTGTACACCATCACCTTAATCTCCTATCTTCACCCTCCACCCTCCCACAAGTACCCACCCCCCCACACACACTGTACCTACTTTACAGTCCTAGTATTCGTTATTAACATTTAAGATGATGTTCGAAAGGGTGTCTTAATTTTTGCCCATTCTGGGTGTACTTAACTTTGGCTTTTCAATCCCTTCCATTACTTTCCTTACTCCTTTAGAGCTCATATTGTTTTAAGAAAGTTGGTTGCATGCATCTATTTCCAGCTTTGCAGGTAGTGATGGTGTGTTGGTAGCCTGAAATCAGACATTGCACCATGAAAACCAACCAACATTGTATGTAAATGGGCCAACCCACCACCCAAGTAGCAACAGAAGAACCCAAAGAAAAATAAAATGTCTTCATGCAAAGCAAGATAAATGCATTTCAGATAGAATATCAAGTATGCACAGGTGAGGTTGCTCTCTCTTTAAATGTACACACTGTTAGGAAAAACACCACACATAGAAAACTCACGAGAAAACTCACATCCAAGGACAGGGTTTAATGGCAGGTGTGAGGTAGTGCAGGAAGAAGAAAGGACAAAATGGAAGGGGTTCAGGCCAGGCATGGCCTTTTATAGGAGAGGGAGGGTAAGGGGTTGGCGCATATGCTGGGGGTCCCTGATGGAGGTGGAGCTTGAGTGGAGCTTGTTTTTGGGAGCATGGGAAACCTTGTTAAGAGGAGGGAATGGCTCCATTTTCCATGAGGTGCCGCTAATTTATAAAATGGCGGCATTATTGTTCTATTATTCCCCCATTTTTCTTTAATAATAATGAAGATAGGGGCTGAGGATCAGGAATTGGGACAAAGCATCAGTCTCTTTAACTGCTTTCTGCTGGCAAAGGGCGTTGTGTGGGGGCAGGATCCTCAGGCTCCTGTGGCTCCTGTGATGGAGCCTTCACAGTAGTTTTCCAGGCGGTTTTGGAGAGGTTGGTATCCCTGGAGGTACAACTGGTTAAATTTTTGGTTAGCAATAGCAGACATGTGGTCTAAAAGAAATCCTTTTATTGTTCTTATGATACAAGGGAGGAAGCTTAAGAATAGGAGAGCAAGAACATAGGCATTAGGATGGGCATTAGCCAGGAGAACCACTGTGAAATGTTATTCCCTAGAGGATTCCAAGAGTCCTCCAATTCCCTTCTCTGTTTTTCTACTTGTTCTTGGAGTTGCCTAATTTTATTTTTTACTACTCCCGACTGGTTAACATAGAAGCAGCACTCCTCTTGTAAAAATAGGTAGAGACCACCCTTTTCTGCAGTGAGCAGGTCAAGGCCTCGTTGGTTTTGGAGTACAACTGAGGCTAGGGAGTCAAGCTGTTTTTGTAGGTTAGGATAGATTTGGCTACCGTTTGAAGATCACTTATCAATCTATTGGAGAGTTTTGTGTAGTAGTGGATAGAAGTTCCTATTCCCAGCCCCCGTTCCCATGGCAGCCATTATTCCCAGGGTGGCTAACAAGAGAATGGCCTGGATTGCCTGTTTTGATCGAAGATGTGCGGTGAGGGGGATGGGTAGGTCCTGATCTTCTGTAATAATGTCCATGTCAGGGACCAAAAATACCAGAGAGCAGATGCCCTTCCAGGCTTGGAGTAAACAGGGGTATACACTCTGACTGCATAAAAAGAGAGTCCCGGGAATGGGGGGGGCAACAGATATTGTTCCCGGTTTTGTGGGCTACCCTAGTAGTGTGACATTTTTTTGTCACCAAGGAACCTACCTCAACTATCCCTGAGGAACTCTGTAGGCAGAGAGGGGCTGGCTGGAAGAGGGGAACTGGAGAAAGGGTGGAGGCGGTGGGCCTTTTGGTGAAGGAACAGTTTAAGGTAAGAGGTGTGGAAATATTTATGGGGCTGGCAATGACCTGAGAAGGGCCAGTTTGCTGAGACATCCAACAACCATGGGCTAGAGTAGGATTAGTGTGGTTGAATAGTTGATGAGTGGTATTTATGACCTGGAGGAGAAGGGTTTCAGAAAGGGACAGTGTTTGTAAAGGAATTTTGAGAGGCTTTCTGGTGGGAAAGAATAGGTTGTCAAGAACCTGAGGTACCTGTGTGCGGAGGACCTTCTTGTATGCCTGATCCTGGACTCCTCCTCCGTCAGACATACCATAATGTGTGAGCTCAGTCCAGCACACTTGTTGCCCAAGATTTCCAAGGCAAGTATAGCCCGCGTTGCTGCCTTTACTCCTTGGAGTCCAGTGCAGTTTGCCCCACATTATACATGGGGTAGCTGTATCGTAGCAAGCCCTGTGCTGGTATGAATAAGATGAGGTGCATGGGCAGGGGAGAAGTTTGGGGCTCACAGGGGTACAGGTCATAAGAAAGAAGAGAGCACAAAGAGCAAGGCGCACAGGGCAAGGTATCCAAAACAGAGAGCTGCGCGATGGGGCCATCTCCACTCAGGGGGAGAAGTTACCCACAGGCCAATACTCAGGAGGGAAGGGACAAGGACAAGAATTACCCATAGGAAGGGATGGAGTGGAAGCATAGGTGGAGTGGTTTACAGTAAAGTGAAGAGTATGTTGGAAAATGAGTAGATTTCTTCAGGAGTAGTCTGAGAGAGTACCTTGGAGATGTAGGTAGGCTATCCAATCTATGAAGTAAGGGAAATGAAGGTATGAAAAAGGAGGGAGGCTGATTATACTTGGGGGTGGGAAATCTAAAACCTCAGAGTAGAGTGTATATAGGAAAGAGTAAAAGTGTGGGCAGGAACTGACAGGAAAGAATGGGAGGGGGAAGTATAAAGAGTGAGTAGGTGAGATGCCAGGTCCCCAGGCATAGGGCTCCTTCCTATGCCCTAGGAGTCTCCTTGAGTGTGTCTCTCTCTTCTGGGATCTTGGGAAGGCAGGAGATCTTTATTTTTGTTGGTCCTGTAAGAAGAGATTGGTAGGTCTTTTGTGGGGCTGCCAACTTTAGATTTTGAACATGTACCCAGGAGGGAAATCCTGCTAGCTTAGCAGCTGTGGGTGTAGTGAGGATGACCTTAAATGGGCCTCTCCACTTTTCCTGCAGGTGGCCGGGTGTGGCTATACTTTTCAGATAAACTAGATCTCCCATTTGGAGGGTGGGAGTTATTTTGGTGGTGTCAGAGGGCTTGTGAGACCAAAGGAGAGGGTGAAGAAAAGTGAGGAGAGGATTGAGGAGAGTGGGGGGAATGTTAGGGGGTTCTGGCTGAACCGTGATAGGAAGGAGTGGACGGCCATAGAGGAGCTCGAAGGGGCTGAGCATGAGTGGTCTTTTAGGGAGGGCCCAGAGGCGGAGAAGGACTAGGGGTAGGAGCTTTGTCCAGTCTAGGTGGAGCTCGAGAGAGAGTTTGGTGAGAGTATTTTTTAGTGTGCGATTGGCACGTTCGACTTTACCTGAAGATTGGGGGTAATAGGGAATGTGAAACCGCCAGTGAATATTTAAGGCTTGTGTCAATTTTTGGAAAATAGAGGAAACAAACTCAGGCCCATTGTCTGACTGGATAGAGGCTGGGAGACCAAACCATGGGATGATGTCTGTGACTAAAATCATTGTTACTGTGGAGGCCTTTTTATTGGTCATAGGGAAGGCCTCCACCCATCCCGTGAAGGTGTCTACCAATACCAGGAGGTACTTAATCCTCTTTACTGGAGGCATATGTGTGAAGTCCACCTGCCAATCCACAGCAGGGAGACATCCCCTGGCTTGGTGGCTAGGAAAGGGAAGGGGCCTAATATTGGAGTTGGGGTTTGTGCGCTGGCAAATTGAGCAGGCTTGGGTAATCTGTTTAAGGTATTGTATGTCTCCTGGAGATAGGGAAAGGGATTGGCAGAGAAAGGTGTAAAGAGCATGAAGATTAGGATGAAAAAGCGTATGTAAATAGGAGAGAAGAGTTTTAACTTCAGAAGGGGGGAGAGAAAGTTTAGTGAGAGGAGGGGAGGAAGCTGGGGTAAGAGGGTACATGGCCAATTGGGGTGCAGTTTGGAGGGCTGCTCGCTTGGCCTCTGTATCCGCTTGGTTATTTCTTCTGGTAATTATGGAGGAGTCAGTCTGGTGGGCTTTGCAATGAGTAATGCCCACCCGGGAAGGGAGGTGTGAAGCCTCTAAGACCTGGGCTATTAAGGCAGCATTGGTAATGGGAGTTCCTCTTGTAGTTAGGAATCCCCTTTCCTTCCAGATAGTGGAATGGGACAGTAAAGTGTAAAATGCATACTCAAAGTCAGTATAAATGTTGACAGTTTTGTCTTTTGCCAGAGTTAGAGCTATGGCCAGGGCAGTCAGTTCTGCCTTCTGGGAAGTAGTGCCCAAAGGGAGAGGGTGTGCCTCAATGATGGCAGAATCAGACACAATGGCATATCCAGCTCTTCGCTGTCCAATGAAGGAGCTGCCATCAATGAACCAAGTGTAGTCAGCCTGAGAAAGGGTACCCTCCTGAATGTGGTCTGGGCAGGGAAGGAGCTCTTCAAGGATTTCAGGGCAGGAGTGAACTAGGGGTGTTGAAGAGAGAGGAAGAAGAGTAGCTGGGTTAAGTAGGGGCCATGAAACAAAAGTTAGAGTGGGATCCTCAACCAAGGCCACCTGGAGGGATAGGATACGAGAGGGGGCATGGAGTAAAGTCCCTTATATGTAAGGAGTTCTGAGAGGTGTCCCGTCCTGCAGGACACATCAGCGTGGGTAGCGAACCTAGAAGGGGAAGAATGAAGGGACAAGAGACACGAAGGATGACAGCAAGACAGGAGTTCTGATCAAGCTGCAAAATTTTATTGTTCCCACAGGGGTATTTATGTGCTGAGGGAGTGAGGGGTATGACGAGGTGCAGGCTGGTTGGCTGGTTCTGCTATAGGACTTCTGATAGGGTGCACGTTCACGCCGGCGGCAAGGTAAACTCCCGGAAGAGAAGCAGGGATGGCGCCATCTTGTGCTGGAGATGGAGAAGTTGGGACAAACAACAGCAAAATGTTCCAGGGCAAGGTCAAGACAGAATGGCTCACAAAGGGAGCCTTGTCTCTGACAGAGAGGCTATGAGGGAAGTAAACAGTAAGGGGGGGACCCAAAGGTAAGTTTTTTGCTTTCCTGGATTAAGAGAGAGGCGGCAGCCAGGGCCCTGAGGCATGGGGCCCATCCCCTGGTTGTGGGGTCTAACTGTTTGGAGATGTATGCTACTGGAGCAAAGGAGGGCCCTATGTTGTGTCCCAGAACTACTAGGGCAAACCCTTGCCTCTCAGAAACATAAAGGACGAAGGGAAGAGTGAGGTCCAGCAAGCGAAGCGTTGGGGCTTGTAAAAGGGCATGTAAGAGGGTTTTAAAATGACTTGACACAGGCTGAGAGGGGTCCAGGGGCTGAATGGAACCCTTGGATGCCTCATATAGAGGTTTGGCCATTAGACTGAAGTTGGATACCCAGGCTCTGAGATAGCCAGCCAGGCCAAGAAAGGAGAGAACTTCAGCTTTAGTGGTGGGGGGAGGGAGAGAGGCTAGCAAGGCCTTATGATCTGTGGTGATAGCTTTATGAGTAGGGCAGATATATAGGCCCAGGTAAGTTACTTGGGTGAGAGACAGTTGAGCCTTGTTAGGGGACACCCGGTAACCCTTTTTTCCCAGAAAATTAAGCAGGAGGGCAGTGTGTTGTTGGCTATCCTCCAGTGAGGGGCTGCAGAGCAGGAGGTCATCTACATACCGGAGGAGTTTACTTGGGGAGAGATGGAGGGTAAGGAGATCCCTAGCCAGAGCTTGGCCAAAGAGGTGGGGACTGTCCCAGAACCCCTGAGGCAGAACGGTCAGTTGTTGGGAAGTATGAGAATCTGGATCAGTCCAAGTGAAGGCAAAGAGGTTTTGGGACTGTGGGTGGACAGGGATAGTGAAGAAAGCATCTTTTAGGTCCAGGACTGTGAAATGGGTGGTGGTACCGGGGATGAGAGACAGGAGAGTGTAGGGGTTGGGTACCACTGGGTGTGTAGGAGTCACTGCCGCATTGATTAAGCGGAGGCCCTGTACCAGCCGATAAGACCCATTGGGCTTTTTTACAGGCAGAATAGGAGTGTTATAGAGGGAGTGGGTTGGGAGAAGAAGGCCCTTAGAGAGAAGCTCTGAGATGCTAGGCTTTAATCCCTGTAAGTGGATTAGAGAGATGTGATATTGAGGTTGGTTTGGGAAAACAGAGGGGTCCTTGAGAGTAATAAAGATTGGCTCATGATGGGTAGCAACTGCAGGGTTCTGGAGGTCTCACACAGTGGGATCTACCAGTGTAGCGGGTAAGGGCAAGGGGTTGGGAGGCGCTTGTGGAAGCAGAGCACCCATGATAGCAAGGAGGGGCTGAGAAGATAGAGACAAGGGATTAATGGGTCATGGCTTAAGAGGGGGTGGGTGTAAGATGAGAGTGGCCTGGAATTTTGACAAAATGTCCCTTCCCAAGAGTGGGGTGGGGCAATTAGGGAGGACTAGGAGGGAGTGAGTAAAAAGTGTATTTCCCAGTATGCAGGTTAGAGGAAAAGTCATTAAGGGCTGGGTAGGAGTTCCCTCCACCCCTACTATGGAGGTTAAAGAAGGCTTGGTAGGTCCCCAGAGCTCCAGCAAGGTAGAAAAAGTGGTGCCAGTGTCCAGGAGGAGAGAGATAGGCCTACCGTCAATAATGGCCATTACCCTGGGCTCCCATGAAGTAATGGTTTTCAAGCCTGGGAGTCAATGGCTGAAAAATGGAAGCCCATCTTTGATAAGGTGGAGGCTCGTTAGCAGGGTTGAAAGAAGGGAAAGCATCACAGTCAGGAGGGGATTCAGAGAAGGATTTGGCTGGTTTCAAGACTGGTTTAGAAGCTAGTAGGACCTGTGCAGGGGAACAGGAGGTACAAAGGGAAGGTTTGGTGTGGAGATAAGAAAAGGATTGGACATAGAGAAGTTCCTTCCACTTGCCAATGCACTCACAGAAATTGTATAGATCCCTTAAAATATTGGGATCAAAAGTGCCATTAAGTGGCCATTTGGAGACATTGTCCAGTGGATATTGGGTCCAGGCCTGATTACAGAGAAAAATGAGTTTTCATGGCTTAAGATCAGGAGTGAGGCATAGGGCCCCAAGGTTGGCCAGGAGACATCCCAATGGAGAGTCTGAGGGAATTTTGGAAGGTCCAACTCCTATGGTGAGGCTTGACCTGAGGAGAGATATGGCGGGCGTCCCCGAAATATCAGGTCCTCAGGAGAGAGAGAGAGAGAGATGTGGAACACACCACCCAGAGGGAACATCTTCACCACGGGGTGGAGGCCACAGTTCCTAGTGGGGAACCTGGTTCCTGGGACAAAAGCGAGCTGAGAGAGAGAGAGAGAGAGAGAGAGAGAGATCACAGCTCTGCATGCAAGGAGGACTCACCGAGGGAGAGAGGACCTTGAGGGAAGATTGGCCGGTGGTGGATGGTGGTTGGAGGCACTCTGGGGAGGAGGAACTTCCCTGTGAGCTAGTAAGAGAGTGGCACTTTCTAGGATCGGGGGTACCGGTAAAGCAGCTGAGATCCCAGAGGAAAGCCGGGAGAGCAAGGTCAGTGCCAGGAACTCAACCTGATCCCAGCTTTCACACCAAAAGTTAGGAAAAATGCCACACAAAGAAAACTCATGAGAAAACTCAAGTCTAAGGGCAGGGTTTAATAGCAGGTATGAGGTAATGCAGAAAGAAGAAAGGACAAAAGGGAAGGGGTTCAGGCCAAGCATGGCCTTTTATAGGAGAGCGAGGGTAAGGGGTTGGCGCATACGCCAGGGGTCCCTGATGGAGGTGGAGCTTGAGTGGAGCTTGTTTTTGGGAGCACAGGAAACCTCGTTAAGGGGAGGGAATGGCTCCATTTTCCATGAGGTGCTGCTAATTTATAAAATGGCGGCATTATTGTTCTATCACACACTACTTTTCATACATAATCTAACTGGCAAGTATGGAGTATTGAATCATTCTTAAGATACACTTGAAAACATACAAAAATTTTTGAACCTCAATGAATCATAATGTCACAGGATGCTAGAGACAAAATATTCTGATTCTACTTAGTTAAAATCCATTAGAAACAAAGGGGAAAATAATCTGTTTAGAAACATTATAGCTCACTATTTTAACTACAAATGTATATCCTCAAAACTGCAAACAAGTTTTGAAAAATGCTACTATAAACAATTTAGTGAAATTTAAATACCTACAAAATGTAATAAGAAATAAAGAAAAAATAGAAAAGGCTGTGTCTCCCCACAGTATAATGAGGATGGTAGATATTATCATACAAAAAAGAGCAGTAATGGAGAGTCTTAGCTTGGCCTTAACCTGTTTTGAAATATCAGGGTATCATTTATATTGGTGTTGTTTGTAGACCAAGAAAAAGGCATCCTTCAGATGTAGGGAATTCTTTATTCTGTGAAAAAGGAATATTGGAAGTCTACTTTCTTCTCAGTTTTCCTGAAAGTACCATAAGGACAGGCTTTTAATTAAAAATAAAAGGTGAAAGAATCTTTATTATAGGAATGTAAAATATTATTTAATTAGTTTATTTACATTTGCAATGCTTCTTTTTCCATATATCCTTCTAATTGAGCAAATGTGTAAATAACTACATTTCAAGAACATTTTTAAATATATGTATATTCTCTTATCCCTTCCTTCAATACATTCAATATTTTCTTGACATTAAAATATATCCTGAATGAATCATGATAATTTTGAACTAACCTTTGTAAGAATCTGCTTAGATTAGGTCTTTTCTGTCAAAGAATTTAATCAGTAATAACCACCTTACTAACTTGCTTCTCCTACCTTTGCTTCAAGGACTCAGCTTAATATGATAAAAGTTTCTACTAAGAACAAGGAGTTGTCATCCTTAGCTGGGCTGGGAAACAAATTTCATTAGATGCTCTGGTTCCCAAATAACCCAAAACAGTTATTGCTTGCTTGAAAATTTAAAATTTCTTTGTTCCCCAAGCCCCCTCCCAACCTGGCCCTTTTCTAATTAGCCAATTGCATAGACTGTGAATCCCAAACTCGCCCAATCCAGGAGCATGGCATCAGGTAAAATCCCTGTGGATTTCCTATAAAAAAAGATATATGCAATACAAATGGCAGTCACAATTCCCATATCATAAATATGATCACAATAAAGAGAATAAGTAACACACAATATTTATAGATAGAAAACTATATTTTAATCTTACAATATGTTTCTGAAACATATCTTGCATAAATTACCCATTATTAAAAATAAAAATAAAAGGCTTTATTATTTTACATAAGATCTCCTGAAAGGCTAAAAGAACAAAGAAGTTACTGAGGGAGAGAGAAGAATAAACTTAAAAATTTTTTATGATATTATGAGGATTTGGTGATAGAATTGGTATATTGTGGAAAAATAAAGTCACCTTCAAAGAAAACAAGATTTCTGAAGTGTCAAGTTGAATAATGATATCCTTTTTGAAACTGGGGATGTTTTGAGTAACAGTGTCTTTAAAAAATACATTTTTATTGCTATTACTTTAAGTGTATAGCATTTTATAAAAAAAGAAAATGAGAAATTCTCTTTATAACATGTGCCAACATTCACAAATTGTTTACTCAACCTTTTTATGCTCTATCCTCAATAAATGTACGCTAGATAAATTAATAGATCAATAGATCCATTAATTAATAGATAGTTTGCTTACTGAAAAGTATAATTTTTAGATATGTTTTCCACTTACACCGAAAGGTTTCAGTGTTTATTTCTCAAGAAAAAACTATTCCACTGTGTAACTATAGTATATATAGTATAATATCTATTAAGCCAGCTAGTATTGGAATTCCATAACCTAATCAGCATATTAAATGTAAGAAAACAATCTCAACAAAGAGTTCTATAGCTATATATTTCCTGTACAGAATTTAACAAGATCACCCAATGTATTTAATTTTTGTCTCTAAAGAGACAAATCTCAAATCTTTTAAAGCTCATCAGTCTTCTTTTTCTCTCTTTTTTCAGTAGTGGTTTTTAACCAAATAATGGATTTGTTATATTTCCATACATGCGCATAAAGTACTTGGACCGTATTCATCTCCTTTATTACCCTTTCTATGCTCCCATCTTCTACCCTTTTCTCTTTCACAGCTTTAACAGTTCTGTTAAACATTCATGTAGTTCTTTTTTGTCCTAAATTCCAAAATGATTGAATTAATTTACATTCCCACCAACAGTATATAAAAGTTCCAGTCTACAAGCATCTTTGCCAACACTTGTTTATTTTCATTGTGATTGAGATGACTTAGATTCTCAATGTCGTTTTGATTTGCATTTCTATAATTATTTTTTCATGTATTTATTGGCAATTTTTACTTCTTCATTTGAAAGTGGCTGAGTTAACTTACCTAATTTATTGATTAGATGATTTTTTTGGTATATAATTTTTTAGTTCTAAATTTATGTATTCTGGATCTTAATCCCTAACAGATGAATAGCTGACAAATATTTTCTCTCATTTTTATAGACTGTAAATTTATTCTTCTGGTTGTTTCTTTCCTATACAGAAACTTTTTAGTACTGCCCCACCTGTAAATTCTTTGTATTATTTCCTGAGCCTTTAGACTACAATGCAGAAACTCATTGCCTATGTACCTTGGATTGTTTTTCCTATTATTTCTTTTAGTAGCTGGGTCATGCATCATTGCCTTTGATAAGTTTTCAGTTGAAATTTTTAAAGGGTGAGAGATAAGGATCTAACATTTGTCTTACATATGTGAATATCCACTTTTCCAAGCTGTCTTTGTTTCCCCATGTATGTATTTAGCACTTATGTCAAGAATCAAATGCCTATAGCTTTGTGGGATTATTTCCAGAATTTATGCTGTATTCCTTTGGTTTACATACTGATTTTTGTCCTAGTACTGTGCTCATTTTCTTGCTATGGTTTTGTAGAATCATTTGAAATTAGGCATTGTGATATCTGCAGCATAATCCTTTTTGTTCAGGACTGCCTTGGGCATTTAAGATGGTTTTCTTTCCATGCGAATTTTAGGATTGATTTTTCTGTTTCCCTTAAGAATGTCATCATAATGTTGTTGGGGATTACATTGAATCTGTAGGTGACTTTCAGTAATATGGTCATTTTAACAATAGAAATTCTGCTGATCCATGAATGTGTAATTTTCTTCCATCTTCTAGTGTCTTTTTCAATTTCTTTTTTTGAGGACCTTAAGTTTTATTTATAGATATTATTACATCTTTGGTTAGGTTTATACCTAGATATTTTTGAGGCTACTGTGAATGGGATTGTTTTACTGAATTCCCTGCAGTGAGTTCATTATTAATGGATAGAAAAAGTACTAATTTTATGTTGATTTTTGTATCCTGCCACTTTGCTGAAAATGTTTATCAGATCTAATAGTTTTCTGCTACAGACTTTCACATTCTTCTATGCATCAAATCACATCAACTGCAAACAAGGATAATTTGATTCTTTCTCCCCCTATTTGCATCCATTTTATTTCTGCCTCTTGCTTTAATGTTCTGGCTAACATTTCAGCTACTAAAGAATAAGAGTGATGAGAGTAGATGCCCTCATCTAGTTCCTGATTTTAGAGGAAATGTTTTAGTTTTTCCCCATTCGGTATAATGTTGGCTATAAGGCTATTGTATTTAGTCTTTATTATGGTGAGGTATAATCCTTCTATTCTTAACTTTTTGGGAGGATAGGGTTTGGAGGAGGAAGAAACAGGATTTTGTATATAGCTCAGATAGGCCTTGAACTTAAGCTTCTCTCATATTGGGATTACATGTTGTATTGTTTTGAAAATAGCCATTCTGACTGCAGTTAGCTAGAATCACAATGTAATTTTGATTTTCATTTCCATTACAGTTAAATATGCCTAAAATGTCATATATTCATGGTCATTTGTATTTCTTTTGAGAAATGTCTCTCTTCAGTTATTTTCCTACATAGTGATTGAATTACTTATAGCTTTGTATCTTACATTCTGACCAAGTATTGTTCACTGTTCTGCAGGAAATACAGCATATCCTTCACTCCAAAAAAATTTTCTTACTTGTAACTGTAGTCCTCTTCAAAGAAAAGCACTATTTTCCTTTAAATTTCTGTTTAGAATTTGTTTATAAATTTTAGGACATCATCTTATAAAAAAGGTGGAGATTCACCAAATATTGCAAAATTAAACATGAGATGAAAGGCAATAAAAACAAGAGGTGGGTTGATACAGAATTGCTCCCTTACCTGAAAACCAACACTAAGTGTTAGAAGAATCAACTTCTGCCCCTAGCAGTTCCAAAAATACTAGAAATTCATTGAAATCACACCTACTAGGAAATACCACTTGTCTATGGGAGTGCTTATTGTGAAGTCTTCAGAAATAAAGCCTTTGAATATAAACACATCACAGTTTATTAAATGGACTTTAAACTAAGGAAGAGAAATGGAAACAACTTTTTAAAATATGCAAAGTAAAAAATATGTTATTGCATACAAAGCACATAAAAATGGAAAGAAGACAGCAGTACAATAATTGGCTCTTTATTAAATGCTTATTATCATCAAAATCATTGTTTACCTCTCAGGTTGTAGGTTAAATAATTCGTATTTCTAAGAATCCATGCAGAGAACCAGCCATGGTAGTCCATACTTGCAATTCTAGCTTCTGTATAAGAAGAGGTAGGAAGATAAGCAGTCTAAAATCAGCCCTGTGCAAAAGTGTGAGGCCCTATACGAAAAATAAACCAAAGAGAAAAAGAATGGTGGTGTGACTCAAGTGGTACAGTGATTGTTTAGCAAGTGCAAAGCCCTGAGACAAAAACCCCAGTACCACCAAAAAAAATAAACTATATATAAATGGAAAAATGAAACCTTTTGAAAATATTCCAGGAATGGGGTGAGGGAGGTATGGAGGAGAACAATGGAGGGGGTGCATTCAAGTAGGATATAATTGATATATTGTAATAATTTTTGTAAATGCCATAATGTACACCCAGCCAGTACAACAATAAAAAAAAAAGTAAGAGAGAACAAAAAGAAGACAAACAAGTTATTTCAGTCATTGTTGGCATTGATTCAGTCTCTCTGGAGGTTAATTTTTAGATTTCAAGAAATCTTGAAAATTATGGTATATAAAACATATTTTTCATTTTCAAACAGTTTTATGTCCAATAATTTGCATGAGAATTGTCTTGGTCCACGTATAACACAGGCTTTCTGTGCTTGCAAAATGACCCTTTTTTTTTTTTAACTTCTTGAAGGACCAGATTGCAATGGGTTCTGACAAATTGAAGATTACAGTATTTGAACAATCGGGACTCTATTCTAGATATTTTATGGGACATTGATAATCAAAGAAGTTGCACATGATAAAAGCGAGAGCACACAAGGGAGGGGTGAGGATAGGTAAGACACCTAAAAAACTAGCTAGCATTTGTTGCCCTTAATGCAGAGAAACTAAAGCAGATACCTTAAAGCAATTGAGGCCAATAGGAAAAGGAGACCAGGAACTAGAGAAAAGGTTAGATTAAAAAGAATTAACCTAGAAGGTAACACCCACGCACAGGAAATCAATGTGAGTCAATGCCCTGTATAGCTATCCTTATCTCAACCAGCAAAAACCCTTGTTCCTTCCTATTATTGCTTATACTCTCTCTACAACAAAATTAGAGATAAGGGCAAAATAGTTTCTGCTGGGTATTGAGGGGGGGAGCGGGAGGGGGTGGAGTGGGTGGTAAGGGAGGGGGTGGGGGCAGGGGGGAGAAATAAACCAAGCCTTGTATGCACATATGAATAATAAAAGAAAAATGAAAAAAAAATAAAATAAAATAGTAAGAAAAAAAAAAAAAGAAGTTGCAAATAGTTTGTAGTTTCACATTCTTTTTCAATGTCACTGATGTGGTTTCACATGTTTTCAGGATTATCGCCAGAGTAGTAATTGTCAGACTTATTTCAAAAATTCTGCAGATAAGCTTAGAAGTATAGTGGGCCACCCAAATGTTGCCTACCATTTATTTTATATATAATCAGCCAGCTAAGAAATATTTTTTCAGATAAACATTTGCAATCAATGATAGTAAAATTCTGAATTTATACAGCACTTAAGCAAATTATTATCCCACATAATAAAGTGATTTAAATTCTTCTAATAGAAATATATTGCAAAGAAGTTACATAAAATTATTATTATTTGAATTTCATCACCAATTTTTTTGTGAAAATATTTTCTGTCTGGTCACACAAATACTTATATACAATTATTGAATTTGTATCTTTTCACACAAAGCCTAAGCTATTTATTGTTTGGTATTATATTTCAAGGTTTATAGAATTCTGATGAGAACCTTAATCTTGGTACAATATTAGTTTAAAACTTCAGGAAATTATGTTATCTATAAATGACTATTCCCATTAAAAATTCAACTCAATAAGCTGTTATAGACATTGAACATAGTCTGAATAAAATAAATATAAAACACAGTCTGAAAGCTGCTAAAACATATCATTTGTCTTTACAATGTAATGCCCAGCAGAACTATCTGGCTCAGTCCATAAAACCAGCTAGAGATTCCACCACCTATGGGACATATAATCCAGTAATTATTACGTATTCATTGAATGTAATCTGATAAAGTATGAGCATCAGCACACAATTAGATATTTTTCATACTCTTTTAAAAAAGAGATCTTGGGTTTTAGGTATAATCAACTAGTTCCAAATTCTTAGATCACTAGTCTTAGACAAAACACCCCATTTCTTCCTCTATAAAACACCCTTGATTTATTGAAAAGTATGGTTTACATCTGCTGTGAGGGAATGAGTTTGCATGTCTAGCTGAATACACATGTGAGAATAGTTTTCTGTTAGACATAAACTATGCAATGACATATCTGAAATAAGAAAACACCTTTGCACAACATTAATGGCTATTTCTTATTCATACTTTCCCTGTATCTACACATTATATTTTGCAATTGAGCCTTACTAAAAAGTCTATGTTGTTATTTTAACACATTCTACAGATGAAATATCCCCCTGTGTCTTATGTGGTTAATTCTTACACAACTCATTCATTATTCCTTAACAATAATTTTACCTAAATGAAAAACAAATCTTTCTTTTTCTTTCTCTCAATTCCTCTTCCTGCCTCCTTATTGCCTTGTTTTTTCTCTCAGAAATAAATACACAGCTATAAACTCAGAAAAATTAAGTGGTGTGTCAAATTTACCACTATGTCAATAGTATCTTTATAATAGCGATAATAGATTTCAATAACCTAAAATAATGATCAGTTTTGATAAATTCATTTAAAATAATTGATGCATATTGTAGGAAAAATCATAGATAAGTAAAGTATAATGTCTGATGCTAAATGATCTGTGTGCCTGCAACTTCTAAATAATCTAGGGAAAGTATTTGTAACACTAGGCTATTTCATAAGAGCCATAAAGGTGTTTTTGGATAAGAAACATGTAAGATGCACTCCCTTCATTTTTTAAAACCTACTAGGATGTTAAAGAAAAAAATGAACGAAGAACTCATTTTCAATGAGTGCCTGGACAAACTGGGAAAATGAACCTTGGTTTTACAATCAGTAATGGAAGCACAAGTTATGAAATCTTATGAAAAAAGATTCTTAGAAGAGGAGCTCAAACACAGACTAAAAATTGAAAGCAAAATGAGGTATACTTGTGATTTTGTTCTTGTTACATTTCTTCCTTTCATTCTTCAGGTAAGATTCACAAATGCTGTGACTGATAGATGCCATGGAGTAAAGTCACCGGAATCCAATTATCAGGCTGGAAAATTTATAAAGCCTTTTACTGAAAAATGTAAGTATATCAAAAATTGTGAGGGTTTTTGTTTTGCTTTCATATACACTCCTATTGCACAAAAAGGAAAGAATGCAGGTATTAATCAGGTTGGATTTTATGAACAACACATTTTTGCCACATTCAAGTGGATCTGCTTGGTCTTCAAACCATAAACAAGTGGATTGAGAAATGGCGGGACCAGCAGGTACATGCTAGAGAAGAGGATATGGATATAAGGAGGGATGTGAGAACCAAACCAAGGTTTGAAGAAGGAGAAGAAGGCAAGGAGGTAGAACTGGAGGAACACACAAATGTGAGTGATGCGGGTATTAAATGCCTTAAATCTGGCCTCTTTCTGGGGCAAATGAAAAACTGTGATAAATATCTTTATGTAAGACAATGTGATGAATGTGAGGTTAAACACTGAAATAGCGAAGGCCACAAACAAGCCATAGATTTTATTGACCCTGACATTTCCTACAATTAGTTTCACAATGGCCATATGCTCACAGTAGGAATGAGATGATTGTTGTGTGATATAACTGAAACTCATGCTGAAACTTTATCAGTACTATGCCTGGGGATAGGAGAACAGCAGCCCTGGCCACTAGGAAAGCTCCCATTTGCGTGATCAGCTGGTTGGTGAAGATGGTCCCATGTCTCAGTGGGTAGCAGATGGCCACATAACGGTCCAGGGCCATGGCCAGCAGGATGCCTGTCTCTATACCCTGAAAGGTGTGGATAAGCCACATTTGAAGCAAGCAGGAATCAAAGTAGATTTCTGGAATACGAAACCAGAAGACTCCAAGCATCTTGGGCATAATGCTGCTAGCAAGTGCAATGTCTGTGGCTCCTAGCATCCCTACAAAAATGTACATAGGCTCATGGAAGCTGTGCTCTGCTTTGATGATAAAGAGAAGGAAAGAATTTCCAATCATGCCTATGAGATACATGGCACTGAATGGGATCCCAATCCAGCACTGCACAGACTCTAGGCCTGGGATACCAATTAGTGTCAGCACAGAAGGCATGAAGACCGTCATGTTGGAGGGGTACATGGTGTTCTTGGGCCACCTGATGTCAAACAAAAGAAGTTTCTTAATTAAGAAATTCTTCTGTTATGTATAGAGAAATGCTTATGATGAGTTTTGCAACACAAAATCATGCTATCTTATTCTTTCAAAGCTTTCAAGGAAATTTCTTTATGCCAGAAGGCTCATGAATTGTCTAACCTTATCTTTGACTTTAAAAATATGCCAATAATTCAGACAGTGCTCTGGTTACTGGTGTTGAGTCGCCAGTAAAAAAGTGAACTTATCTGAGTACATTTAATGGCAGCAAAGCGGTATCTGCTGACATATATTTAGGATAAAGCAGTCAGTTAAATACTGTGACTATCACAGGCTCTTATACCAATATTACTTCACGATATCCCAAACTGTTGGTCAGTGAATCTTTCTAATAAGGGCAACATTTTTTACCTCTGAATGCAATCTAGCAAGAATTGGATATATTTAGGAATGATGGGTGTCTGAATTATTCAAAGGTAAGGTCCTGGACTGGTGAGCATTACTTAACAAATACAAAGAGAGGAGTGGTAGGCATATGATATGTAAGCACCTGGGGAAATGAACGGTGTGATTGTTATTGGAAAAGCTGTTAATAATTAATTATGGGAGTAAAATTGGTAATTGTGGGACTTACCCCTAGTCGTTGTCATCAGTTGGCGTGGTTTTCAACAGGTACATTATGAATATTTTCAGTTTTTCATAACCCTTTCACTCATCACCTGGCAATCTTTTCTTCTTTCATGGATTCCAGTCATGTTTCCTTGAGTTTTATGTTTTGGATTCTGTTTAATAGAACCAACTTAATGTCATAGACTCATTTTTTTTTTCTGGCAGTAATAGGATTTGAACTCAAAGCCTCACATTTGACAGGGAAGTATTCTATTACTCAAGCCCAGGATTTGCTATTAATGAAATATGGAGAAATCGGCAATGATGTTACTTAGCCAGAATAGAGTCTAGTTTCTTGGGTTTTACCCTTGCAGACTCTAATTAGCATGATATATGGCCGATATGTTTTCATTAGTTTTTTAAAGAATAGAGATAATCTTGAAGTTTCATGTCATTTGCTGAGTTTAAGCAAAGGAGATTTACTGGAAAGAAAGAAGTGAAAAAAATAGTTTTCTTAAAAGGAGGCAAATAGAGTACTAGTAGAGACAACAGATAATTGATAGAGTGATAGAGATATGGAGATCATCATATTAAGCGAAGTAAGCCAGTTCAGAAAGAGAAAAATCACATTTCTTTCATATGTGGAGGATAGACATAAATACAAGCATTATTATATATACATATATGCAGAGCAATTATCCAACACTAGAACTGCTTGAAGAGACTAGGTGAGGAAGAAACAGAGAAAACAATGATAGTGCATAGTATTGAAATATATGTCATCTGTGTGGGAACAAGACACAATGAAATAACTAAAATCTGTTGAACAATATGGGATGGGCAGAAACAGGAATGAAAAATAAGAGAGGGTGATGGGAGAGTTAAACACACTTAATTACAGGTGGAATACTGAGGCAAACCCCACTTAGCATGAACACTTAAATACTGAAGGACAGAAAAGTAAACTAGGTCATACTAAAAGGAGTGTACTAGAGGGAGGGGGAAGGTAAAGTAATGGGGAGAGGAGCTTAATATAGTTGTTGTACTTCTTTACATGTTGGGTATGGAGCATTAAAACTTGAAGTCTTTTTAAGATGAGGAAGGAGAAGGGGATAATGGAGGGAATGAGCAAAATCAGCATACATGTATGTAGATATAGAAATGTCTCAATACCACTCCTGTGCAATATTGTACACTAAAACAAACAAAAAATAAATAACTGATGAAAATTCTGTCGCCTCTGAATTTCTCCGATGGCTGAATTATCTTATAACTTGGCCTTATAACTTGATAACTCAGATGAAATTTCTCAGAACAAAAGGATCACTTTTAAAAATTACGTTATTAATTAAAAAACTCAAATATATATTAAAAATACTTATAATGATTTTTGCAGCACAAAAATAGGCTGTTTTATTTTTCAAAGGCTTTCAAGGAAATTTCCTTATACAAGAAGGTTCAAAATATGCCAATAATTCAGACAGTGCCTCTGGTTAGTGGTGTTAATTCTCCAGTAAAAGAATCGGAGGTCACTTTATGGCAGCAAAGCTGTATCTGCTGACATATATATATATATATATATAGGATAAACCAGGTAGTTAAATACTGTGACTTCCATAGGTTTTTATACCAATACTAGTTTATGATATCCCAAACTGCTGGTCAATGACTCTTTCCAATAGGAGCAATATTTTTCTGTCTGAATGTAATCACAGCTAGAACTGGATATATTTGAATTATTCAAAGGTAAGGGCTTGGACTGGTGAGCATTACTTGACAAAATCAAACAATGGCTGGAAGGCATAGGGTATGTAAGCACCTGGTTAGATGAATGGTTTGATTGTTATTGGAAAAGCTGTTAATAATAAATTATGGGGCTAAAATTAGGAATTCTGAGACTTACCCTGTAGTGTTGTAATGAGCTGGAATAGATTTCAACTGTCACCTGATGAATATTTTCAATTTATCATGTCCCTTTCACTCATCACTCAGTAATCTCCTTCTTTCATGGCTTCCAGTTACATTTCCTCTAGTTTTTTGTTTAACTTTTGTTTAACAGCACACACTTAGTGTCATGAACTTTAATCTACTTGGTGCCAGGGATTTCTGCTAATAAGACACTATGAACAACTCAGGATAGATTTTCATACATTTCTTTTGTCTCTTCGATACACACATTCTTTTTCCTCACTAGTTCTATCTGAAACCATACTTGTTGGTTAAACCTGGCAAGGACTGGAACACAGTGCCTATTTTAATGTTCTCTAATGAGTTTGTGGCGACGGAAGAGGCATCATGAACATGTAATGAAGGATTTTCAAGTCACCAGCCCAAGCCACAGGGACCAAACAGATTTTCAAACATCCCTCTTGGGTTCATTCACATAAAATGCTTCTAATGATTTTCACACTTACAGAAGTCCCGTGACTCTTCGTTATTCCCTTAAGGCTAAAAACAGGAATTCATACATAAGTGCTCTTTCTTTTTAATCATGACTCCTTTTTGCTATCGTTATGTATAGAAAAAAAAAAAACCTTGTGTATGCTTAAATGCTAATTCCACTCTAATTTTAAAAATCATTTTTGCCACACTTCCTTTAATGGAGGCCAAGATTTATCTTTCTAGAATGAAAGTACTTGTGTATCCACAACTACTCCTTTACACATGTCTTCCAAGTAATCTTCTGCAGTCTCACTCTTCCAAAGTTATTTGACTGATGCCCTTTTGGTAAAATCAATAACATTCTGGGGTGATCAATTATATAAAAGATAGAATTCTCGGTCCTGCCATCTACAGATCTAAGCAAGTTGTTGCACAATTGACGACATTTTTATTCATCTTGCCCTTTCTCTCTTTTTTCCTTGTTACTTTGGTTGCTCCTCGTCTTTCCAAAAGCAGTGATGAACTTAGTTCTAGGTGAGGCTGAGAGCTGTCAGCACAGCATGCCAGTGTCCTGTGATAGCCCCCACTCTCCTCCCTCCACAGAGCGATGAACTGCTGAGCAGGGTCTGAAATAACAGAGACTTGTTCGCACAACACCTGAGTCCCTTAGTTCCCCTCCACCAGTGCAAAAACTCTGTGCTCTGCTTGTTCCCTCCACAATAAGATTGGTTTCATGGACAATCCTAAGGTCATGCATGGGAAGCATCAGAGGCCACAAAGGCCAAAAGTGTGGTCTGTACAGCTCATGAGAATCTGCTTGACTGATGGAAAATAAAGCTCTGTGCAGTGAGAAGAGTCGTCCAAAACAGTTGTGATATGCTTCCTGAAGGTGAAGGAATTCTATTTTGTACTACAGATGAAGCATCAAGAAACAAATAAGAAAGTATCACAAGAAGTCAGGTATCTATCTCAGCTATGGAGATGGTGATTTTGAGTGAAGCTTTCATGTCCTGTTAGGACTATTGGTCAGGTATAATTAATTCATTGCCATTAAAAATGTTCTGGTTTTATGAGTTGCTGATTTCTGTGCTTTAATTACTACTACCAATTACAAGATGTAAATGTGAGTCCACTGAATGCAGTGATAAAATATACATCACATACATTACTGGACTTCTGTGATGTGGAATGAATACAGAATCAAACATGACCTCAGTAGATCTCATATCTCAAATGCTTGCTCACCTTGGTGGAACTGAGATCGAACCCAATCTTCCTACATACATCCTTTTTGTTCCTGTTTCCTGCCAACTGAACTGTAGGCATTACAGTTTCTCTGATAAGACAGGGCAATAGCAGATAGTCAGCATCTCTTAAGGAGGGATTTTCCAAGTTTAATAATTTTCATAATCTTTAAAAGGTTTACAGAGAGGATGAGGGAAGCATTTGCACTGACAGGCATGACCACGGTATACATGGAACATGTCAATGCAAAAGCAATGGAAACATTAATTTTACATAAGCACTCATTATAGTTTAAATATAGAATATTAATTCAAGTTGTGTGTGTTTTTCCCATGCCTTCTCTTTTAACTCTTCTAACTTTGTCATCCAAAATTAGATCATACATAACTTTAATTTAGCCAATTTAGCATGTGTTTGTTTACAACTTGTACTTATCATTCAAAAGAACCTATTCCACACCCATAGTAAAAAATAGATTGATACAGAGATGGAGATAGAAGTAGAACTTCAGACAGATATGTAGCTAATGAGAAAGAGATAGTAATGGTGGTGACAGTATTAGAAGGAAAGGGAGAGAGTGAGAGAGAGAGAGAGAGAGAGAGAAACCGAGAGACAGTGAGATAGAGAAAACAGTGACAAAAGACACAAAGAGACTTGATTCCAACAGAAAAAACTCTACCATGGAAACATGGGTGATTATCATTTTTACTTTCTTAAACACAAAGTTATAAGCATTTTTTTAATATCAGTAATAGTAAATGTTGGTCTTGTCTTTCCTCCATCATTTTGAGGATTTGGATATATTTTATTTCATATTAACACTTAGTATCGCTGTCTTGCTTTATTCTACACTGTGATCTTTGATTAGTGGGGCCTTTTGATAAATCCCTGCTGTTATTATTCTCCTGTTTTTATACTATTTTTGTTCATATTTAATTGATTAAGATTTATTTACACTTTATTATATCATTATTGTATTGGGGGTATATTGTGACATTTACAAAAGTTGTTACAATACATCACAGTTGAATTCACCTCCTCCATCATTCTCCTTTTTTTCACCCCACATTTTTGGAATAGATTCAACATGTCTTATTTTTCCATTTTATTACATCAGTGCATAATACTTCTAAATATATTCGGCCCCTTCACACTCTCCCTCTGGTACCAAACCCCAGACAGGAACTCATTTATCTTTCTTTTCTCTGTATTTGAAGATAGATATTTTTGTTTAAAATAGTTATACTAATTTTCCAAATAGTCATCCTTTCAAATAACATTAAAATCCTAAATTTTAAAAAGTGGACATAATATCTAAAGTTAGGAGCTTAACTATAAAATACTTATGTGAAAAACCAAACAGATATATCTTCATGCAATTTGATTTGGCATTATATTCTTCAATGTGAACCAAAAATCATGAGTAATAAGGAAAAATAAATGTATTGGAACTTACTAAAATTAAAAGTTTTCATGCAAGAAAAGAGAAAGTAAAAAGAAATGTTGCAGCATGGGGAAGATAGTTACAAATGACACAAGGGAGGGGTGAGGATAGGTAAGACACCAGAAAACTAGCTAGCATTTGTTGCCCTTAATGCAGAGAAACTAAAGCAGATACCTTAAAGCAACCGAGGCCAATAGGAAAAGGGGAACAGGTACTAGAGAAAAGGTTAGATCAAAAAGAATTAACCTAGAAGGTAACACCCACGCACAGGAAATCAATGTGAGTCAATGCCCTGTATAACCATCCTTATCTCAACCAGCAAAAACCCTTGTTCCTTCCTATTATTGCTTATACTCTCTCTTCAACAAAATTAGAAATAAGGGCAAAATAGTTTCTGCTGGGTATTGGGGGGGGAGAGGGAAGGGGCGGAGTGGGTGGTAAGGGAGGGGGTGGGGGCAGGGGGGAGAAATGAACCAAGCCTTGTATGCACATATGAATAATAAAAGAAAAATGAAAAAAAAAAGAATTAAAAAAAAACAAATGACATGTCTGATAAGGGTGTTATATGCAGAGCGTATGACATTCTCCTACAACTCCAATAGCGAAGAAACAAACAGTCCAAGTTTAAAACGGACAAATGCCTTCAATGATCATTTTGGAAGGAAGATGTAAAAATGACCATTGACACATGAAATGCAAAGCAGAAACACAATGAGATATTGCATCATGTCTACAGGTATGCCTTGAATTAACAAAGAATTGATAAGGAAAATGAACACTAACTAGCATTGGCAAGGATACAATGAAATTAGAACCCCCAAACATTACTGGTGTGAATGCAGAATGGTGCATTCTCTGCAGGAAGTAGCTTGATTATTTCTAAGGTTCTAATATCAATAGAACACCAAAGGGCCCTGCAAAACTGTAAAAATGGATTTAAATATATACCTGGACTAAAATATGTACTACAGCATTATGAAAAATATACAATGTGTAGAATTAACAGAAGTGGATACCAGTAGAGGAACAGATTAAGCAAAAAGGGATTTGTACACACAGTGGAAATTTATATAGTCATAAAAAACTAATGGAGTATGAAAGCATGCTACAGTACATGATTTTTTTAATGTTGACTGAAGTAAGCAAGATGAAAAACAAGTGTCTTATGATTCCATTCATATAAATTACTTAAAATAGGGTAATTAAGAGAAGAATATGGATCACAAATTACAATAGATTGGAGGGTTGTTTCTTGATATGTACAGAGATTTTGCTTTAGGACAATGAAAAAGTTGTGGAATTAGATATTGATGATGGTGGCACAATATTCTGGAAAAATGAATTTCTCTGAAATGCACTTTAGAATGATTCATATCTGGCAAATGTTGTTATAAATACTCATATATGTTATTATATATCCATATAACATAACACATAATGTTATTATATATATAACATGATACATATCCCATTAAGTATATTTTTAAATAAAAAAATTAACATGGAAAATACAATAAGATCTTGTTAGCATATTGAATGGAATTAGACTTAATTCATAGATTGTTATGAAAGGAATTATTATTCCAAGGATAATGAAGAATTTCTACATTTATTTTTGATACATATATATTTTATTACCACCTGGAATGGTGTTCTGTTACTACTGCTGCAGAAAACATTATTTCTATGTTGTTTTGTGAAACCCTGTTGTCTTCCACCCATGCTATGCTGTGAAATGATTCAGTTATCCATAATAAGTAAATAAATACACTCCAAATGCCAGATTTGTCATCTGTATTATTTTATTGATTATTTAGCCTAAGTCCTCACTTATGATTCAGTGTTGTTCAGGTGCATTTGTCCATCTGATTTGTTCTGGCCTTGTTACACACAAGAATGATTTTTCCAGATAATCATTTGCAATAAGTGGTAGTAAAATTCTAAATTTTAATTGTATTTAAATAAATTATTATCCTGCGTAATAAAGTGATTTAGATTGTTTTAAGAAAGAGGCACCTTTAATTTGTATGTTCTAACACAAACCTAAGTTATTTATTGTTTGGTGCTCTATATAGAATTTTTCTGAATTCTAGTGAGACCATTAGATCTGCTACCAGATTAGTTTAATTCTTAAAGAAATGATGTTAACTATAAACAACTACTCACATTGGCAACTCAGCACAATGAACTATTGTAAACTTTGAGACTTAACCTCAAAGATGCCTATACCTAGTTTTTCTATGTACAATATCATCCCTTGCAGACCCATGAGATTCAGTCAATAAAACCAGCTAGAATTTCCACCAACTGTGGACAAACTATACAATATTTCTTACATAGGCAGTGATTTTAATTTGAACAAAGTATAAATATCAGCACACAAGTGGAAATTATCCATGGTCTTTTGAAAAAAGGAAATCTTGGTTTTCACAATCAACTAGCACCCCATCTCTTCATCAATAAAACACCTTGCTTCATTTAAAAGCAGGTTGTACATCTGTTCGGAGGCTATGAGGTCACATGTCTCATTGAAACACACATGTGTGAATGGTTTTCTGTTAGACATAAACTACCCACTGATATATTGTATCTGAAGCAACCCAGCAACTGTGCACAACATCATAGCCATATTTTTATTCATACTTTCCCTGTCTCTGCACAGTGTTTTCAAATTGAACCCTATTGAAAAATCAATGTTTTTATCTTAAACCACGTTCTGTAAACAAAAGCTCCCCCTGTATGGTGTGTGGGTTCTTCCTTCACAACTCATTCATCATTGCTAGGAAATCACATTATCTAAGTGAAACACAAATCTCTTTTTCTAGCTCTCTCTTCTCTCCTTGCCTCCTGATTTCCTTGTTCTTTCTCTCAGAAATACTCAGCTATGAACTTAGAATAATTAAGATGTGTATGAAATTTATTTCTATGTTAATATTCTCTTCATAATTGTTATGATATAACAGGTTTTGATAGCCTAAAATAATAATCAGTTTGAATGAATTAATTACAAACATTGTTGGATATAGGAGGAAAAATCATAAATGCTAAATGATCTGTGTGCCTGTAACTTCCAAATCATGGAGGGAAAATATTTGTAATACTAGACAGTCACATCATAGCTAGAAAGACATTTTTGGATGTGAAACATATAAGATGCACTGCCTTCATTTTTTAAAAACCAATGAGGTGTTAAAGAAAAATGAATGAACAAGTCATTCTGGGAAAATTTGCCCTAGAATTCCATTCAATGACAAAGGCATAAGTCATAAATAATTGTAAAGATTGATTCTTAGAGGAAGAGGTCAAACATAGACTAAAATTGAAAGGAGCCAAAATGAGATAAACTTACTATATTGCTCCGTTACATTTGTTCTTTTCATTCTTCAGGTAAGATTCACAAACCCAGTGACTGGTAGATGCTATGGAATATGGTCACATGAATACAATTAACATATTAGCAAATTTCCAAACAAATACACTGGAAAGTTAGGTATATCAAACACATAGAGGGTGGTGACTGTTTTCTTTTCATGTATCAATCGTACTGCACAAAAAGGAAAGAATGCAGGTATTAATCAAGGTTCATTTTATGTAGAACACATTTTTGCCACATTCAAGCAGATCTGCTTGGTCTTCAACCATAAACAAGTGGATTGAGAAATGGCGGGACCAGCAAGAACATGCTGGAGAAGAGGATATGGATGTAAGGGGGAATGTGAGAACCAAAGTTATGTGTGAAGAAGGAGAAGAAGGCAAGGACATAGAACTGGAGGAAAACACAACTGTGAGCGATGCAGGTATTAAATGCCTTAAATCTGGCCTCTTTCTGGGGCAAATGAAAAACTGTGATAAATATCTGTACGTAAGACACTGTGATGAATGTGAGGTCAAATACTGAAATAGCGAAGGCCAAAAACAACCCATAGATTTTATTGGCCCTGACATTTCCTACAATTAGTTACACAATGGCCATTGCTCACAGTAGGAATGAGAGATGGCTGTTGTGTGATATAACAGAAACTGGTGCTGAAACTTTATCAGTACTATGCCTGGGGATACGAGAATAGCAGCTCTGGCCACTAGGAAAGCTCCCATTTGTGTGATCAGCTGGTTGGTGAAGATGGTCCCATGTCTCAGTGGGTAGCAGATGGCCACTAACGGTCCAGGGCCATGGCCAGCAGGATGCCTGACTCTACACATTGAAAGGTGTGGATAAGCCACATTTGAAGCAAGCAGGAATCAAAGTAGATTTCTGGAATACGAAACCAGAAGACTCCAAGCATCTTGGGCATAATGCTGCTAGCAAGTGCAATGTCTGTGGCTCCTAGCATCCCTACAAAAATGTACATAGGCTCATGGAAGCTGTGCTCTCCTTTGATAATAAAGAGAAGGAAAGAATTTCCAATCATGCCTATGAGATACATGGCACAGAATGGGATCCCAATCCAGCACTGCACAGACTCTAGGCCTGGGATACCAATTAGTGTCAGCACAGAAGGCATGAAGACCGTCATGTTGGAGGGGTACATGGTGTTCTTGGGCCACCTGATGTCAAACAAAAGAAGTTTCTCAGGCAGTGCTATTGCAGTCTACTTTCTGTTCTTATCCAAAGTCAACATATTAAGAGTGTCTGATTTTGGTAGACTGCTCCGTAGAATTATGTCACTGTTTTCAGAAGGGTCATCCTTATGTAGTGAGCCTAGAAAGATGTTATGAGCCTGACAGTTTGATTCCAGTAGAAAGAACAAAATCACATGGGCAAAAGTGAAACTGTTCACCTGTTATTTCCTCTTCAGAACTGTGGACCAAAAATTAGACCTCTTTGTTTTTATTTTACTCATTTCATGAGTCTGTCTATATCCTAATTTCAACTTTTTTCCAATGTTCTGTTCCTAATTGCCTTTAGTTGAGGAACAGTCAGTTCAGACCATCAAATTCTCACTCTCATCAGTATATTAGTGTAAAAGACAATAGTGATAAGAATAGTTGAAATTCAGTACATAGTGTTTTCCATATCTTTAGGTATCTGTAGGCCATCCATATCGCTATAAAAGTAAATGTCTTTTCAAAAGAACCTGAAGGAAGTTCTTTAGAAAAGAAAATTTAAAGTGAGGTACTTTTGACAAGTTAGACCAAAGTTGCTTGCCACATTTAAGTTTCTTATAATCTTATCTACTTCTGATTCTATTTCCAAGAGATGAGCTTCTTATAATTTATTATGCAGTTAACCAAAGTTCTGTAATACACCTTAGAATATCTAGATAGAATAACCTCTAATACAATGGACAGTGGTGATGCACATGGAAAGGAGACTCATTTTTTTTTTCTGGCTGTAACGGAATTTGAACTCAAAGCTTCACATTTGACCCGCAAGTACTCTATTTGTTGAGCCCAGGATTCATTCGTAATGAAATGCAAATATGGAGAAATTGGCAATGTTTTTACTTAGCCAGAATAGAGTGTAGTTTCTTGGTTTCCAACTAGGCAGAAAAGTAAACTAAGTCATGCTAAAGGAGGTTAGTACAGGAAGGGAGAAGGGCAATGAAGAGAGTAAAGGTGAATATGGTCAATGTACTTTATATACATTCATGAATATAATGTTACAGCTTGTTGAAGTCTTTTTAAGACAACAAGGAAAAGAGTGGAATAATGGAAGGTATGAACATAATCAGAGTATGTTGTATGCATGTATAGAAATGTCTCAACACGACCCCCTGTGCTATATTATATACTAAAAAATAAATAACTTAAGAATTTTCAACTCTTCTAATTTTCCCAGATGGCTGAAATATCTCATATCACACCTTATAACTTGAAAATTTAGATGAAATTTATCTGATCCAAAGTATCACTTGTAAAATTACATATTCTTAATTAAGAAATTCTTCAGTTATGTATAGAGAAATTCTTATGATGAGTTTTGCAACACAAAATCATGCTATCTTATTCTTTCAAAGCTTTCAAGGAAATTTCCTTATGCCAGAAGGCTCATGAATTGTCTGACCTTATCTTTGACTTTAAAAATATGCCAATAATTCAGACAGTGCTTTTGTTACTGGTCTTGAGTCTCCAGTAAAAAAATGAAGTTATCTGAGGACATTTTATAGCAGCAAGGCTGTATCTGCTGACATATATTTAGGATAAAGCAGTCAATTAAATACTGGGACTATCACAGGATTTTATACCGATATTTACTTTAATAATATCCCAAACTGTTGTTCCATGGATCTTTCTAATAAGGGCAATATTTTTGACCTCTGAATTCAATCTAGCTAGAATTGGATATATTTAGGAATGATGGGTGTCTGAGTTATTCAAAGGTAAGGTCTTGGACTGGTGAGCATTACTTGACAAATATAAACAGGGGAGTGGTTGGCATATGGTATGTAAGTACCTAATTTGATGAATGGGGTGACTGTTATTTGGAAAAGCTGATAATAATTAATTATGGGAGTATAATTGGTAATTATGGGACTTACCCCCTAGGAATTGCCATCAGTTTGGTTGGTTTTCAGCAGGTATATGATGAATATTTTCAGTTTTTCATGTCCCTTTCACTCATCACCTGGTAATATTTTCATTTCGTGCCTTCCAGTTATGTTTCCTTGAGTTTTATGTTTAACTTTTGTTTAACAGTACACTTAAAGTCATGAACTCTAATCTACTTGGTGCCAGGGATTTCTGCTAATAAGATACTATGAACAACTCAGGATAGATTTTTATACTTTTCTTTTGTCTCTTCAATACACACATTCTTTTTCCTCACTAGTTCTATCTGAACCATACTTGTCGGTTAAACCTGGCAAGGGCTGGAACACAGTGCCTATTTTAATGTTCTCTAATGAATTTGTGGAGACGGAAGAGGCATTATGAACATGTAATGAAGGATTTTCAAGTCACCAGCCCAAGCCACAGGGACCAAACAGATTTTCAAACATCCCTCTTGGGTTCATTCACATAAAATGCTTCTAATGATTTTCACACTTAGAGAGGTCCGATGACTCTCTTCTTTATTCCTTTAAGGCTAAATACAGGAATTCATAAGTGCTTTTTCTTTTTAATCATGACTGCTTTTTGCTATCATTATGTACAGAAAAAAAAAAACCTTGTGTACGCATAAATGCTAATTCCACTCTAATGTTAAAAACATTTTTGCCACACTTCCTTTCATAGAGGTCAAGATTTATCTTTCTAGAATGAAAGTATTTGTGTATCCACAACTACTCCTTTACCACATATCTTCCAATTAATCTTCTGCAGTCTCAGTCTTCCGAAGTTTATTTGACTGATTCCATTTTGGTATAATCAATAACATTCCAGAGTGATGAATTATATAAGATGTCTAAGTCCTGACACCTACAGATCTAAACAAGTTGTTGCACAATTAACTACATTTTTATTCATCTTGCCCTTTCTCTCTTTTTTCCTTGTTACTTTGGTTGCTCCTCATCTTTCCAAAAGCAGTGATGAACTTGATTCTAGGTGAGGCTGAGAGTTGATAGCACAGCATGCCAGTGTCCTGTGATAGCCCCCACTCTCTTCCCTCCACAGAGCCATGAACTGCTGAGCAGGGTGTGAAAGAACAGAGACTTGTTCGCAGAACACCTGAGTCCCTCAGTTCCCCTCCACTAGTGTAGAGCTCAGTGCTCTGTTTGTTCCCTCCACATTCAGATGTGTTTTGTGGACAAACCTAGGGTCATGCTTGGGATGTGTCAGAGGCCAAAAAAGCCAAAAGTGGGGTCTGTACAGCTCATGAGAATCTGCATGGCTGATGGACAAAAAAGCTCTGTGCAGTGAGCAGAGCCATCTAAGACAATTGTGATATGCTTCCTATAGTTGAAGAAATTCTATCTTGTACTGTAGATGAACCATCAAGATACAAATAGGAATGTAGGACAAGGAGTCAGATATGTAACTCAGCGATGGAGATGGTGATTTCGAGTGAAGCTTTCATGTCTTGTTAGGACTATTGGTCGGGTATAATTTATTCAGTGCTATTTAATATTTAACAATTAACTCTTCAAATAAAAATGTCCTGATTTTATGAGTTGCTTATTCCTGGGCTTTAATTACTACTACCAATTACAAGATGTAAATGTGAGTCCCATGAATGCAGTGATAAAATGTACATCACTTACATTACTGGGCTGCTGCGATGCAGGATGAACACAGCATCAGGCAGGACCTCAGTAGATCCTAGATCCCAAATTCTTGCTCACCTTGGTGGAACTGCGATCGAACCCAATCTTCCTACATACATCCTTTTTGTTCCTGTTTCCTGCCAACTGAACTGCAGGCATTACAGTTTTTCTGATAAGACAGGGCAATAGCAGATAGAGTCAGCATCTCTTAAGGAGGGATTTTCCAAGTTTAATAATTTTCAGAATCTTTAAAACGTTTACAGAGAGGATGAGGGAAGCATTTGCACTGACAGGCATGACTATGATGTACATGGAACATGCCAATTCAAAAGCAATTCAATAATGATGGTGACAGTATTAGAGGGAAAGAGAGAGAGAGAGAGAGAGAGAGAGATACTGAGAGACAGTGAGATAGAAAACATAGTGATGGATTACACAAAGAGCCTTGATTCCAACTGAAAAATATCTGTCATGGTGACATGGGTGATTATCATTTTTACTTACTTAAACACAAAACTATAAGCATTTTTCTAATATCAGTAATAGTAAATGTTGGTCTTGTCTCTCCTCTATCATTTTGAGGATTTGGATATATTTTATTTCTTATTAACACTTATGTATCTCGGTATTGCTTAATCTACACTGAGATCTTTGATAAAATTGGTGCCTTTGGATGCATCCATGCTGTTATTATTCTCCTGTTTTTATATTATGTGTGTTCATATTTAACTGATTAAGATTTATTTCCTCTTTATTATATTATTGTTGTAGTGAGGGTACATTGTGACATTTACAAAAGTTGTTACAATATATCACAGTTGAATTCACCTCCTTCATCATGCTCCTTTTTTTCACCTCCCATTTTTGGAATAATTTCAACATGTCTCATTTTTCCATTTTTTTACATGAGTGCATAATACTTCTACTGTATTCAGCCCCTTCACACTCTCCCACTTTTACCAAACCCCAAACAGTAACGTTTTACCTTTCTGTTGTCTGTTTTTGAAAAAAAGTAGTTTTGTTTAAAAGAGTTCTACTAATTTTCCAAATCATATTCCTTTCGAAAACATTAAAATCCAAAATTCATTTTTTTCTGCACATGTATTTTTATTTTATTTATTTATTTTTGTTCATATATCACATATGCATACATTTTTGGGTAATTTCTGCACCCTTCCGCCTTTCCCCACCTTTACTCCCTTCCCCCACTCAGTTCCAGGCAGGTCCTTTCTGCCCTTATCTCTGATTTTGCTGAAGAAAAGATGTAAGCATAATAAGAAAGACAAAGCATTTTTGCTAGCTGAGTTAAGGATAGCTATACAGAAGGATTCCTACCATTGCTTTCATGTATGCATGTGTTACAACTCATGTTGATTAAACTCTAACTGATCTTTACATTGGTTCCAGATCACTGCTCATGATAACCTGTCATTTTAAGGTTTCTGTATTAGTTCTTCTGGAGTGGGGACATCAACTGCTTTCATGTTTTGGGTTTTCTACCTATTCCTATATCTCCCGTATGTGCTCTCCCCTTGTCTTGTGATCCAAACCCAACCACATTGCTGCTTTTGCCCTAGATCTAAAGTCTGCATATGAGGGAGAACATATGATTTTTGGACATCAGTGCGTGGCTGACCTGGCTCAGACTGATGATCTCCAGTTCCATCTATTTAACTGCAGATGATAAGATTTCATTTTTCTTCCTGGCTGAATAAATTCCATTGTGTACAAGTACCACAGGAATCTTAGTTGTTTCCATAACTTGGCTATTGTTATGCCAAAGTTCTTAAAAATGTAGATATGATCTAAAGTTAGGCTCTAATCTACAAAATACTTAGGAGAAAATCTATAAAATACTTAGGAGAAAAACCAAGCAGGTATATCTGCATGAAACTTGATTTGGCATTATATTCTTCAATATGTACCACACATTGAGTATGGTACACATTGAGTAATATGTAATTGAGTAATATGTAAGCATGAGTAACATGGCAAAATAAATGTATTGGAGCCTGTTAAAATTAAACATTTTCATGCAAAAAAAAGAGAAAGGAAAAAAAGTTGCAGCATAAGGACGATAGTTACAAAGTACTTGTTTGATAAGGGTGCAATATGCAGAGCATATGAAATTCCCCTTCAATTCCAATAGCAAAGAGACAAAGAGCCCAAGTTTAAAATGGACAAATGCCTTCAATGATCATTTCGGAAGGAAGATGTAAAAATGACCATTGACACATGATATGCAAAACAGAAGCTGAATGAGATATAGCATCACATCTACAGGAATGCCTGGAATTAACAACGAATAGATAAGCAAAATGAACACTAACTAGCTTTGGCAAGGATACAATGAAATTAGAACCCCCAAACATTACTAGTGTGAATGCAGAATGGTGCATTCTCTGCAGGAAGTATCATGGTACTTTCTAAGGTTTTAATTCCAACAGAACCCCAAAGGGCACTGCAACCTGTAAAAATGGATTTAAATATATACCTGGACTCAAATGTGCACTACAGCATGATGAACAATAGCCAATGTGTAGAATTAAAAGAGATGTATGCCAATAGAGGAACAGACTAAACAAAATGTGGCTTGTACACAGAGTGGAAATTTATACAGTCATAAAAAAGAAATGGAGTGTGGAAGCATGCTACAGTACATGATTTTTTAACGTAAGCAAGATGAAAAACCAGTGCTTTATGATTCCATTCATATGAATTATTTAAAATAGGGTAATTAGGAGAGGAATATGTATCACAAATTACAAGAGATTGGAGAGTTGTTTCCTGATATGTACAGAGATTTTGTTTTAGGACAATGAAAAAGTTGTGGAATTTTATATTGATGACGGTGGCACAATATTCTGGAATAATGAATTTTGCCGAAATGCTCTTTAGAATGATTCATATTCTGCAAATGTTATTGTATGTATTCAGATATGTTATTATTTATCCACATAACATAACTCATAATATTATTATATACATAACATGATAGATATCCCACTAAGTACATTTTTAAATAGAACAATTAACATGCAAAATACAATGGCATCTAGTAGGTATATTGAATGGAATTCGACTTAATTCATAGATTGTTATGCAGGAAATAATAATTCCAAGGAATATGAAGAATTTCTACATCTATATCTGATCCATATATATTTTATAACCACCTGGAATGGTGTTCTATTACTACTGCTGCATAAAACATTATTTCTATGTTGTCTTGTGGAACCCTGTTGTCTCCCACACTTGCTCTGCTGTGAAATGATCAAGTTATCCACAATAAGTAAATAAATGCACTTCAGATGCCAAATTTGTCTTTTCCATCTTAATCTGTATTATTTTTATTGATTTCTGAGTCTAAGACCTCACTTAGTATTCAATGTTCTCCAGGTGCATTTGTCCATCTCATTTATACTGGCCTTGTTACACACAAGAATAATTTTTCCAGATAATCATTTTCAATCAATGGTAGTAAAATTCTAAAATTCAATTGCACTTAATTTATTATTGTGCCTAATAAAGTGATTTAGAATGTTTTAATTTATAGACATCTTGAATTTGCATCTTCTCACACAAAGCCTAAGCTATTTATTGTTTGGTGCTCTATATAGAATTTTTCTGAATTCTAGTGAGAACATTAATTCTGCTACCTTATTAGTTTAATTCTTAAGGAAATTATCTTATCTATAAACAACTATCTATATCAGTAACTCAGCAGAACTGACTGACATATTGTATCTGAAGCAACCCAGCAACTATGCACAAAATCATAGCCATATTTTTATTTATACTTTCCCTGTCTCCACACAGTGTTTTCAAAATGAACCCTATTGAAAAATCTTTGTTTTTATCTTAAACCACATTCTGTAAACAAAAGTTCCCCCTGTATGGTGTGTGGGTTCTTCCTTTACAACTCATTCATCATTGCTTGGTAATCACATTACCTAACTAAAACACAAATCTCTTTTTCTTTCTCTCTCTTTCTCTCGCTGCCTCCTGATTGCCTCGTTCTTAGGTATCTCTATGCCACCCAAATCTATGTAAGAGTAAATTGCTTTTCAAAGAATCTGAAATAGGGCTTTGGAAAAGAAAATTCAAAGCCATGTATTATTGACAAAGTTGGACAATGTTCCTGCTACATTATAAATTTCTTGCAATTCTATATTCTTTTGTTTTATTTCCATGAGGTGTACTTCTTTAAGTTTATTGTGAACTTCAATTAACTAAAATTCTGTAATATACTCCAGAATAGCTAGAGAGAAGCAACCTCCAATAGAATGGACAGCAGTAATGCACATGGAAAGAGGACTCTTTTTTTTTTTTCTGGTAGCCGTAGAATTTGAACTCAAAACTTCTGATTTTGGTAGACTGCTCCATGGAAATATATCACTGTTTTCAGAAAGGTCGTCCTTGTGTAGTGAACCAAGAAAGGTGTTATAAGCCTGACAGTTTGATTCCAGTAGAAAGAACAAAATCACATGGGCAAAGGTGTTCATCTGTTATTTCCATTTCAGACCTGTGGACAAAACATTAGACTTCTTTGTTTTCATTTTACTCCATTTAATGAGTCTGTCTGTATCCTAATTTCAACTTTTTCCTTATTGTTCTGTTCCTAATTGCCTTTATTTGAGGAGCAGTCAGTTCAAACCATCATATTCTCATTCTCTTAAGTATATTAGTGTAGAAGGCAGTAGTGATAAGTATAGTTGAAATTCAGTTTATAATGTGTTTCCATATCTTTAGGTATCTATATGCCATCCATATCAATATAAGAGTAAATATCTTTTCAAAAGAACATGAAGGAAGGTCTTTAGAAAAGAAAATTCAAAGTGAAGTACTTTTGACAAGATTAGACCAAAGTTGTTTGCAACATTTTAAGTTTCTTATAATGTTATCTACTTCTGATTCTATTTCCAAGAGATGAGCTTCTTGTAATTTATTATGCAATGAACCATACTTCTGTAATATACTGCAGAATATCTAGATAGAAAGAAGGTCCAATAGAATGGACAGCAGTAATGCACATGGAAAGAGGACTCATTTCTTTTCCTAGCAGTAATAGGATTTGAACTCACATCTGGCGGGCAAGTGGTCTACCTGTTGAGCCCCAGATTCATTCTTAATGAAATGTAAATATAGAGAAAAAGGCAATGATATTACTTAGCCAGAATACAATGTACTTTCTTGAGTTTCACCCTTGCAGAACTATCATTAACATGAGATATGGCCGATATGTTTTCATCAATTCTTAAGAATATAGAGATAATCTTGAAGTTTTATATTTTTTGCTGAGTTTAAGCAAAGGAGATTTATTGAAAAGAAAGAGGTGAAAAAATAGTTTTCTTAAAAGGAGTCAAATAGAGTACTAACAGAGACAACAGACAATTGATAGAGATAGGGAGATCATCATATTAATTGAAGTAAGCCAATTCAGAAAGAGAAATGTCACATATTTTCTCTCATATGTGGAGGATAGGTATGAATACAAGCATTATCATATATACATATATGCAGAGCAATTATCCAATACTGGAACTGCTTGAGGAGACTAGGTGGAGAGGGAACAGAGCAGACAATGACAGTGCGTCATATTGAAATACATGGCATCTGTGTGGGAACAAGACACAGTGAAATGAACTAAAAGTTGTTGAACAATATGTGATGGGCAGAAACAGGAAGGAAAAGTAAGAGAGGGTGCTGGAAGAGTAAAAATCACACTTATTTACAGGTGGAATACTGAGGCAAACCCCACTGAACAATGAACACAAATACTGAAGGATAGAAAAGTAAACTAGGTCATGCTAAAGGGAGGTTACTAGAGGGAGAGGAAATGTCAATGAATAGGGTAGAGGAGGTAAATATGGTCAGTGTACTTTACATACATGTATGAATATAGTGTTAAAACTTGTGGAAGCATTTTTAAGACGAGGAAGGTGAAGAATGGAATAATGGAGGGAATGAACATAATCGGGGTACATTGTATGCATGTATATAAATGTCTCAACACGACCCCCTGTGCAATATAATATACTAACAAAATAAATAACTGAAGAATGTTCAAACTCTTCTAAATTTTCTGGTTGGCTAAATTATCTCATGTCACAGCTTATAACTTGAAAACTTAGATGAAATTTCTCTGATCAAAAGTATCACTTCTAAAATTACACAATATTAATTAGAAATTCTTCAGTTATGTATTGAGAATTGCTTATGATGAGTTTTGCAACACAAAATCATGCTATCTTGTACTTTCCAAAGCTTTCAAGGAAATTTCCTTATGACAGAAGGCTCATGAATTGTCTAGCCTTATCTTTGACTATAAAAATATACAAATAATTCAGACAGTGCTACTGGTTATGGGTGTTGACTCTCCAGTAAAAAAATAAAGTTATCAGAGGTCACTTTATGGCAGCAAAGCTGTATTTGCTGACATATATATAGGATAAACCAGGCAGTTAAATCCTGTCACTTCCATAGATTTTTATACCAATATGATATCCCAAACTGCTGGTCAGTGACTCTTTCCAATAGGGGCAATATTTTTCTTGTCTGAATGTAATCACAGCTAGAACTGGATGTATTTGAATTATTTGAAGGTAAGGGCCTGGACTGGTGAGCATTACTTGACAAACTCAAAGAATGGCTGGAAGGCATAGGGTATGTAAGCACCTGGTTAGATGAATGGTATGATTGTTATTGGAAAAGCTGTTAATAATAAATTATGGGGGTAAAATTAGGAATTCTGAGACTTACCCTATAGTGTTGTATGAGCTGGAGAAGATTTCAACTGTCACCTGATGAATATTTTCAGTTTTTCATGTCCCTTACACTCATGACTTGTAATCTCCTTCTTTCATGGCTTCCAGTTACATTTCCTCGAATTTTATGTTTAGCTTTTGTTTAACAGTTCACACTTAGTGTCCTGAACTCTAATCTTCGTGCCAGGGATTTCTGCTAATAAGACACTATGAACAACTCAACAACTCAGGATAGATTTTCATACATTTCTTTTGTCTCTTCAATACAAACATTCTTTTTCCTCACCAGTTCTATCTGAAACCATACTTGTTCATTAAACCGCTGTAAAACTCATGGCAAGGACTGGAACACAGTGTCTATTTTAACGTTCTCTAATGAATTTGGGGAGAAGGAAGAGGCATCATGAACATGTAATGAAGGATTTTCAAGTCACCAGCTCAAGCCACAGGGACCAAACAGATTTTCAAACATCCCTCTTGAGTTCATACACATAGATTGCGTCTAATGATTTTCACACTTACAGAGGTACTGTGACTCTCTTCTTTATTCCCTTACGGTTAAAAACAGGAATTCATACATAAGTGCTCTTTCTTTTTAATCATTACCGCTTTTTGCTATCGTATGTATAGAGAAAAAAAAAACCCTGTGTATGCTTAAATGCTAATTCCACTCTAATGTTAAAAACATTTTTGCCACACTTCTTTTAATGGAGGCCAAGATTTATCTTTCTAGAATGAGTGTAGTTGTGTATCCATAACGACTCCTTTACCACTTATCTTCCAATTAATCTGCACTCTCACTCTTCCAAAGCTTATTTCACTGATGCCATTTTGGTAAAATCAATAACATTCCAGAGTGATGAATTATATCAAAGATGTCTAAGTCCTGACACCTACAGATCTAAACAAGTTGTTGCACAATTAACTACATTTTTATTCATCTTGCCCTTTCCCTCTATTTTCCTTGTTACTTTGGTTGCTCCTCATCTTTCCAAAAGCAGTGATGAACTTGGTTCTAGGTGAGGCTGAGAGTTGATAGCACAGCATGCCAGTGTCCTGTGATAGCCCCCACTCTCTTCCCTCCACAGAGACATGAACTGCTGAGCAGGGTCTGAAAGAACAGAGACTTGTTTGTAGAACACCTGAGTCCCTCAGTTCCCCTCCACCAGTGCAGAGCTCAGTGCTCTGTTTGTTCCCTCCACAGTAAGATGTGTTTTGTGGACAATTCTAAGGTCATGCATGGGATGCATCAGAAGCCACAAAGGGCAGAAGTGGGGTCTATACCACTCATGAGAATCTGCGTGGCTGACGGACAAAAAATCTCTGTGCAGTGAGCAAAACCTTCTAAAACAATTGTGATATGTTTCCTATAGTTGAAGGAATTCTATCTTGTACTATAGATGAACCATCAACATACAAATAGGAAAGTAGCGCAAGGAATCAGATATGTAACTCAGAGATGGAGATGGTGATTTTGAGTGAAGCTTTCATATCTTCTTAGGACTATTGGTCAGGCATAATTAATTCAGTGCTATTTAATATTTAACAATTAACTCTTCAAATATGAGTTGCTTATTTCTGGGCTTTAATTACTATTACCAATTACAAAATGTAAATGTGAGTCCCGTGAATGCAGTGATAAAATGTACATCACATACATTACTGGGCTGCTGTGATACAGTACGATACAGCATCAGGCATGACCTTAGTAGATCTTCGATCTCAAATGCTTGCTCACCTTGGTGGAACTGAGATCGAAGAAATCCTCCCTGCATACATCCTTTTTTTGCTATTTCTGCCAACTGAACTGTAGGCATTACAGTTTCTCTGATAAGACAGGGCAATAGCAGATAGTCAGCATCTCTTAAGGATTGATTTTGCAAGTGTAATATTTTCAGAATCTTTAAAAGGTTTACAGAGAGGATGAGGGAAGCATTTGCACTGACAGGCATGACTATGGTATACATGGAACATGACAATTCAAAAGCAATGGAAACATTAATTTTACAAAAGCATTCATTCTAGTTTAAATATAGAATATTAATTCAAGTTGTGCATCTATTTTCCATGCCTTCTCTTTTAACTCTTCTTACTTTGTCATCCAAAATTAGATCATACATAACTTTAATTTAGCTAATTTAGCGTGTGTTTGTTTATAACTTGTACTTATCATTCAAAAGAACCTATTCCACACCCATAGTAAAAAATAGAATGATACAGAGATGGAGATAGAAGTAAAACTTCAGACAGATAGGTAGCTAATGAGAAAGAGGTAGCAATGGTGGTGACAGTATTAGAGGGAGAGAGAGAGTGAGAGAGAGAGAGAGAGAGAGAGAGAGAGAGAGAGAGAGAGAGAGATACTGAGAGACAGTGAGATAGAGAAAAATAGTGACCGAGTACACAAAGAGCGTTGATTCCAACTGAAAAAAAATCTGTCATGGAGACATGGGTGATTGTCATTTTTACTTATTAATTACAAAATTATAAGCATTTCTCTAATATCAGTAATAGTTGATGGTCTTGTCTTTCCTCTATTATCTTGAAGAATTGGATACATTTTATTTCATATTAACACTATGTAACGCTGTATTGCTTTAATCTACAATGTGATCTTTGATAAAATTGGTGTCTTTTGATGTATCCATGCTGTTTTTATTCTCTTGTTTTTATACTTGTGTTTTCATATTTAATTGGTTAAGATTTACTTCCTCTTTATTATATTATTGTTGTAGTGGGGGTACATTGTGATATTTACAAAAGTTGTTACAATATATCACAGTTGAATTCACCTCTCCATCATTCTCCTTTTTTTCACCTCCCATTTTTGTAATAGTTTCAACATGTCTCATTTTTCCATTTTTTTTACATGAGTGCATAATACTTCTACTATACTTAGCCCCTACACACTCTCCCACTGGTACCAAACCCCAGACAGTAACTGTTTACCTTCCTCATCTCTGTTTTTGAAAAAAGGGTATTTTTGTTTAAAATAGATCTACTAATTTTCCAAATACACTTCCTTTCAAAAACATTAAAATCCAAAATTCTTTTTTTTCACATTATTTTTATTTTATTTTAGTTATTTTTTGTTGTTGTTCATTTAATCACATGTGCATACATTTTTTGGATGATTTCTCCACCCTGTACCTCTCCCCACCTTTTCTCCCCTTCCCCCCTCTATTCCAAGCAGGTCCCATTGTGCCCTTATCTCTGATTTTGTTGAAGAAAAGAGAAGCATAATAAGAAAGACAAAGCATTTTTGCTAGCTGAGTTAAGGATAGCTATACAGAAAGATTCCTACCATTGCTTTCATGTACCCATATGTTACAACCCATGTTGATTCAACTCTAACTGATCTTTATATTGGTTCCTGATCCCTGCTCATGATAACCTGTCATTTTAAGGTTTCTGTATTAGTTCCTCTAGAGTGGGGACATCAAACGCTTTCATGTTTTGGGTTTTCTACCTATTCCTATATCTCCCGTATGTGCTCTCCCCTTTTCTTGTGATCCAAGTCCAACCATATTGCTGCTTTTGCCCTAGATCTAAAGTCTGCATATGAGGGAGAACATTCGATTTTTGGTTCTGAGCCTGGCTGACCTGGCTCAGAATGATGATCTCCAGTTCCATCCATTTAACTGCAGATGATAAGATTTCATTTTTCTTTCTGGCTGAGTAAAATTCCATTGTGTACAAGTACCACATTTTCTTGATGCATTCATCATTGGTGAGGAACCTTAGTTGTTTCCAAAACTTGGCTATTGTTATGCCAAAGTTCTTAAAAATGGAGATTTGATCCAAAGTTAGGAGCTAATCTATAAAATACTTAGGAGAAAATCTATAAAATACTTAGGAGAAAAACCAAACAGATGTATCTGCATGAAATTTGATCTGGCATTATATTCTTCAATGTGAACTACAAATCATGAGTAATAATGAAAAATAAATGTATTGGAGCTTATTAAAATTAAAAGGTTTCATGCAAGAAAAGAGAAAGTAAATTTAAAAAGTTGCAACATAAAGAAGATAGTTACGAATCACATGTCTGATAAGGATGTAATATGCAGAGCTTATGACATTCTACTACAACTCCAATAGCAAAGAGACAAACAGCCCAAGTTTAAAACTGACAAATGCCTTCAATGATCATTTTGGAAGGAAGATGTAAAAATGACCATTGATGCATGAAATGCAAAGCACAAGCACAATGAGATGTTGCATCACGTCTACAGGAATGTCTGGAATTAACAACGAATTGATAAGCAAATAGAACATTAACAAGCTTTGGCAAGAATACAATGAAATTAGAACACCCAAGCATTTCTGCTGTGAATGCAAAATAGTGCATTTTCTGTGAAAGTAGTGTGGTACTTTCTAAGGTTCTAATTCCAATAGAACCCCAGAGGGCACTGCAAAACTGTAAAAATGGATTTAATATATACCTGGACTCAAATGTGCACTACAGCATGATGAACAATGCCAATGTGTAGAATTAACAGAAGTGTATACCAGTAGAGGAACAGTCTAAACAAAATGTGGGTTGTACACACAGTGGAAATTTATAGTCATAAAAAAGGAATGGAGTAAGGAAGTGTGCTACAGTACATGATTTTTTAATGTTGACTGATATAAGTAAGATGAAATACAAGTGCTTTATGATTCCATTCTATGAATTATTTAAAATAGGGTAATTAAGAGAGAATATGTATCACAAATTACAATAGATTGGAGAGTTGTTTCCTGATACGTACAGAGATTTTGCTTTAGGACAATGGAAAAAGTTGTGGAATTTTATATTGATAACGGTGGCACAATATTCTGGAAAAATGAATTTCACTGAAATACACTTGAGAATGATTCATATTCTGGCAAATGTTATTGTATGTATTCAGATATGTTATTATTTATCCACGTAACATAGCTCACAATGTTATTATATACATAACATGATACATATCCCATTAAATACATTTTTTAAAAGAACAATTAACATGCAAAATACAATAACATCTAGTTAGTATATTGAATGGAATTTGACTTAATTCATAGATTGTTAGGCAGGAAATAATAATTCCAAGGAAAATGAAGAATATCTACATCTATTTCTGATACATATATATTTTATTACCAAGTGGAATGCAATTCTATTACTACTGCTGCATAAAACATTATTTCTGTGTTGTCTTGTGGAACCCTGTTGTGTCTCACTCCTGCTCTGCTATTATAGTTATCCACAATAAGTAAATAAATGCACTCCAGATGCCAAATTTGTCTTTTCCACCTTAATCTGTACTATTTTTATTGATTATTGAGCCTAAGCCCTTATTTAGTATTCAATGTTCTCCAGGTGCATTTGTCCATCTGATTTATCCTGGCCTTGTAACACACAAGAATGATTTTTCCAGATAATCATTTGCAACCAATGGTAGTAAAGTTCTAAATTTCAATTGCACTTAATATGTTATCATGTATAATAAAGTGATTTAAATTGTTTTAATTAATAGGAATCTTGAATTTGTATCTTCTCACACAAAGCCTAAGCTACTTATTATTTGGTGCTCTATATAGAATTCATTTGAATTCTAGTGAGAACATAATTCTGCTACCAGATTGGTTTAATTCGTAAGGAAATTATATTATCTATAAACAACTACCCATATCAGTAACTCATCAGAATGAACTATTGTAAATTTTGAGACTTAATTTCAAAGATGTCCAAACCTAGCCTTTGTGTCTACAATATCATTCCCTGCACATCTAGGAGATTCAGTCCATAAAACCAGCTAGAGTTTCCACCAACTGTGGATAAACTATACAATATTTCTTACATATGTAGTGATTTTAATTTGAACAAAGTATAAATATCAGCACACAAGTGGAAATTATCCATAAGCTATTGAAAAGAAGAAATCTTGGGTTTCACAATCAACTAGCACCAAATTACCATGTCACTAGTCTTAGAATAACACTCCTTCTCTTTGTCAATAAAACACCTTGCTTCATTTAAAAGCATGTTGTACATCTGTTCAGAGGCTATGAGGTCACATGTCTAGTTGAAACACACATGTGTGAATGGTTTTCTGTTAGACATAAACGACCCACTGACGTATCTGATGCAACCCAGAAACTGTGCACAACATCATAGCCATATTTTTATTCATAATCTCCCTGTCTCTGCAAAGTGATTTCAAATTGAACCCTATTGAAAAATCTGTGTTTTTATCTTAAACCCCATTCTGTAAACAAAAGCTCCCCCTGTATGGTGTGTGTGTTCTTCCTTCACAACTCATTCATCATTGCTTGGTAATCACATTATCTAAGTGAAACACAATCTCTTTTTCTTTCTCTCTCTTTCTCTCCCTGCCTCCTGATTGCCTTGTTCTTTCTCTCAGAAATATTCAGCTATGAACTCAGAAATATTAGGTTGTGTGTCAAACTTATTTCTGTGTTAATGCTCTCTTCATAATTGTTAATGATAGTATAGGTTTTGATAACCTAAAATAATAATCAGTTTGGATAAATTTATTAAAAATATTGTTGGATGGAGCAGGAAAAATATTGGATGTTAAGTGATCTGTGTGCCTGTAAAATCCAAATAACCTAAGGAAAATATTTGTCATACTAGACAATCTCATCAAGGCAAGAAAGTTGTTTCTCGATATGGAACATATAAGATGCACTGCCTTCATGTTTTAGAAACCACTAAGGTGTTAAAGAAAAATGAATGAACAAGTCATTTTCGAGGAGTGCCTGGACATTCTGTGAAAATGAGCCTTGTAATTCCATTCAATGACAGAGGCATAAGACATGAATAATTATGAAGATTGATTCTTAGAGGAAGAGGTCAAACATAGACTAATAATTGAAAGGTACTAAAATGAGATACACTTACTATTTTGTTCTTGTTACATTTATTCCTTTCATTCTTCAGGTAAGATTCACAAATCCAGCGACTGGTAGGTGCCATGGAATATGGTCACTTGAATACAATTTACATACTAGCATATTTACAAACAAATACACTGGAAAGGTAGGTATATCAAACACTTAGAGGGCTGTGGTTGTTTTGTTTTCATATATCACTCCTATTGCACAAAAAAGAAAGAAAGCAGATATAAATAAAGGTTAATTTTATGAACAACACATTTTTGCCACATTCAAGCGGATCTGCTTGGTCTTCAAACCATAAACAAGTGGATTGAGAAATGGTGGGACCAGCAGGTACATGCTAGAGAAGAGGATATGGATGTAAGGGGGAATGTGAGAACCAAACCTATGTGTGAAGAAAGAGAAGAAGGCAAGGAAGTAGAACTGGAGGAACACACAAATGTGAGCGACGCAGGTATTAAATGCCTTAAATCTGGCCTCTTTCTGGGGCAAATGAAAAACTGTGATAAATATCTGTACATAAGACAATGTGATGAATGTGAGGTCAAACACTGAAATAGCGAAAGCCACAAACAACCCATAGATTTTATTGACCCTGACATTTCCTACAATTAGTTTCACAATGGCCATATGCTCACAGTAGGAATGAGAGATGACTGTTGTGTGATATAACTGAAACTGGTGCTGAAATTTTATTAGTACTATGCCTGGGGATATGAGAACAGCTGCCCTGACCACTAGGAAAGCTCCCATTTGTGTGATCAGCTGGTTGGTGAAGATGGTCCCATGTCTCAGTGGGTAGCAGATGGCCACATAACGGTCCAGGGCCATGGCCAGCAGGATGCCTGACTCTACACCTTGAAAGGTGTGGATAAGCCACATTTGAAGCAAGCAGGAATCAAAGTAGATTTCTGGAATATGAAACCAGAAGACTCCAAGCATCTTGGGCATAATGCTGCTAGCAAGTGCAATGTCTGTGGCTCCTAGCATCCCTACAAAAATGTACATAGGCTCATGGAGGCTGTGCTCTGCTTTGATGATAAAGAGAAGGAAAGAATTTCCAATCATACCTATGAGATACATGGCACAGAATGGGATCCCAATCCAGCACTGCACAGACTCTAGGCCTGGGATACCAATTAGTGTCAGCACAGAAGGCATGAAGACCGTCATGTTGGGGGGGTACATGGTGTTCTTGGGTCCTGATATCAAACAAAAGATTTTTCTCACGCAGTTCTATTGCACTCTACTTTCTGTTCTTATCCAAAGTCAACATATTAAGAGTGTCTGATTTTGGTAGACTGTTCCATAGAAATATATCACTGTTTTCAGAAGGGTCATCCCTGTTTATTGAGCCAAAGAAAGATGTTAACTGCATGTCGAATTGATTCCATTACAAAGAACAAAATCACATCTTTAAAAGTTGAAACTGCTCTTCTGTCTGTCAGTTCCTCTTTATGTCTGTGAATTAAAAGTGAAACTTCTTTATTTTGATTGGTATTTTCATTCTATTCCATATATGAGTGTCTTTATTCTCAATTTCAGGTTTTTTCTCAGTGCTCTGTTCCTAATTGTCTTTAGTTGAGGGACAGCCAGTTCACACCAGCCGATTTTCACCCTGATCAATATATTAGTTAGAAGGCACTAGAGATAAGTATAGTTGAAACTCAGTTATTTATTGGTATGTATCTCTATGCCACCCAAATCTATGTAAGAGTAAATTTCTTTTCATAGTATCTGAAAGGAGGTGTTCAGAATAAAAAATTTAAAACCATATTCTTTTGACAAAGTTGGAGCAATGTTTCTGCCACATTTTAAATTTCTTGAAATTCTATATTCTTTTGTTTTTATTTTCATGAGATGAACTTTTAAAGTTTATTGTGGACTTCAATTAATTAAAATTCTATAATATACTCCAGAAGCTAGAGAGGAGCAAGCTCCAATAGAATGGACAGCAGTAATGCACATGGAAAGAGGACTCATTTTTTTTTTCTGGCAGCCGTAGGATTTGAACTCAAAGCCTCACATTTGCCAGGGATGTGTTCTATCACTCAAGCCCAGGATTCGTTATTAATGAAATGCAGATATGGAGAATTGGCAATGATGTTACTTAGCCAGAATACAGTCTAGTTTCTGGGTTTCACCTCTGCAGAAGTTGAAATATGGTCAACTTCATGAAATATGGTCAACAGCATGAAATATGGTCAATACGTTTGTTCTTAAAAAAATAGAGATAATCTTGAAGTTTCATGTCATTGACTGAGTTTAAGAAAAGGAGATTTATTGAAAAGAAAGGTGAAAAAAAATAGTTTTCTTAAAAGGAGTCAAATAGAGTACTAGCAGAGACAACAGACAATTGATAGAGATATGGAAAGCACCATATTAAGTGAAGTAAGCCAGTTCAGAAAGAGAAACTATGTGGAGGATAGGTACGAATATAAGCATTATCATATATACATATATGCAGAGCAATTATCCAACACTGGAACTGCTTGAAGAGACTAGGTGAGGAGGAAACAGAGAAAACAATGACAGTGCATAGTATTGAAATACATGGTATCCATGTGGGAACAAGACACAGTGAAATGAACTAAAAACTGTTGAACAATATGGGATGGGCAGAAACAGGAAGGAAAAGTAAGAGAGGGTGCTGGAAGAGGTAAAGCAGACTTATTTACAGGTGGACGACTGAGGCAAACTCCACCTAGCAATGAACACTTAAATACTGAAGGACAGAAACGTAAACTAGGTCTTGCTATAGGGAGTGTACTAGTGGGAGGATGAGCCAATGAGTAGGGTACAGGAGGTGAATATGGTGAATGCACATTACATACATGTGTGAATATAATGTTAAAACTTGTTGAAGTCTTTTTAAGACCAGGAAGGAGAAGAGTGGAATAATGGATTGAACAAACTTAATCAGGGTACATTGTATGCATATATAGAAATGTCTCAACACGAACCCTGTGCAATATTATATACTAAAAAAATAAATAACTGAAGAATTTTCAAACTCTTCTAATTTTCTGGATGGCTGAATTATCTCATCAAACAGCTTAAAGCTTGAAAACTAAGATGAAATTTCTCTAATCAAAAGTATCACTTTTAAAAATTACATATTATTAATTAAGAAATTCTTCAGTTATGTATAGAGAAATGTTTATGATGAGTTTTGCAACACAAAATCATGCTATCTTATTCTTTCAAAGGCTTTCAAGGAAATTTCCTTATGCCAGAAAGCTCATGAATTGTCTAACCTTATCTTTGACTTCAAAAATATGCCAATAATTCAGAGTGCTTCTGGTTATTGGTGTTGACTCTCCAGTAAAAGAATGAAGTTATCTAAGGACAGATAAGGACATGTTATGGCAGCAAGGCTGTATCTGCTGACATATATTTAGGATAAAACAGTCAGTTAAATACTGTGACTCTGACAGGATTTTATATCAATATTTACTTTTATGATATCCCAAATGGTTGGTCAGTGAATTTTTTCTAATAAGGGCAACATTTTTTACCTCTGAATGCAATCTAGCTGGAATTGGATACATTTAGGAAGCATGGGTGTCTGAATTATTCAAAGGTAAGGTCCTGGACTGGTGAGCATTACTTGACAAATACAAACAAGGGAGTGGTAGGCATAGGTTATGTAAGTACCAGGTTTGATGAATGGTGTGATTGTTATTGGAAAAGCTGTTAATAATAAATTATGGGAGTATAATTGATAATTGTGGTACTTACCCCCTAGTCATTGTCATCAGTTGGCTTGAATTTCAACAGGTACATGATGAATATCTTCAGTTTTTCATGTCCCTTTCACTAATCACACTACAATCTTTTTCTTTCATGGTGTCCAGTTATGTTTCCCTGAGTTTTATGTTTTGGCTTCTGTTTAACAGAACCTACTTACTGTCATGAACTCTAATCCATTTGGTTCCAGGGATTTGTGCCAATAAGACACTGTGAACATGTCAGGATAGATTTCATACTTTTCTTTCGTCTCTCCAATACACACATTCTTTTTCCTCACTAGGTCTATTTGAAACCATAATTGTGGGTTAAACCACTGTAAAATTCATGTCAAGGACTAGAACACAGTGTCTATTTTAATGTTTTCTAATGAATGTGTGGAGAAAGAAGAGGCATCATGAATGTGGAATGAAGGTTTTTCAAGTCATCAGCCCAAGCCACAGGGACCAAACAAATTTTCAACATCTCTCTTGGGTTCATTCACACAAAATGCTTCTAATGATTTTCACACGCACAAAGTTCCCATGACTCTCTTCTCTATTCCCTTAGTGTAAAAACAGTGATTCATAAATCAGTGCTTTTTCTTTTCAATCAGGAATCCTTTTTGCTATCATTATGTACAGAAAAAAAAAAACCTTGTGTACGCTTCAATGCCAATTCCACTCTAATTTTAAAATATTTTTGTCACACTTCCTTAAATGGAGGCCAAGACTTATCATTAAGGGAGTGAAAGTAGATGTGTATCCACAACTACTGCTTTACCACATATCTTCCAGTTAATCTTCTGTGACTGATGCCCTTTTGGTAACATCAATAACATTCTGGAGTGATCAATTGTATTAAAGATGTCTAAGTCTTGCCATCTATAGATCTAAGCAATTGTTGTACAATTGACTACATGTTTTTTCATCTTGCCTTTTTTCTCTTTTTCCCTTGTTACTGTGGTTGCTCCTTGTTGTTCCAAAAGCAATGATGAACTTGGTTCTAAGTGAGGTTGAGAGCTGTCAGCATAGTATGCCAGTGTCCTGTGATAGCCCCCACTCTCCTCTCTCCATAGAGCAATGAACTGCTGAGCAGGGTGTGAAAGAACAGAGACTTGTTCTCAGAACACCTGAGTCCCTCAGTTCCCCTCCACCAGTGCAGAGCTCAGTGCTCTGTTTGTCCCTCCACAATAAGAAGTGTTTTGTGGACAATCCTAAGGTCGTGCATGGGATGCGTCAGAGGCCACAAAGGCCAAAAGTGGGGTTTGTACCACTCATGAGAATCTGCTTGGCTGATGGGCAATAAAGCACAGCTCAGGGAGCACATGCTTCAAAAACACAATGGTGATATGTTTCTTAGAGTTGATAGAATTCTCTCTTGTACTATAGATGAACCATCAAGAAACAAATAAGAAAGTAGCACAAGGAGTCAGATATGTAACACAGAGATGGAGATAGTGATCTTGAGTGAAGCTTTCATGTCCTGTTAGGACAATTGGTCAGGTATTATTAATGGAGTGTTACTTAATGTTAACAATTAACTCTTCAAATAAAAATGTTCTGGTTTTATGAGTTGCTGATTTCTGTGCTTTAATTGCTACTACCAATTACAAGATGTAAATGTGAGTCCCATGAATGCAGTGATAAAATGTACATCACATATATTAATGGGCTGCTGTGATGCAGGATGAACACAGCATCAGGCATGACCTAGTAGATCCTAGATCTCAAATGCTTGCTCACCTTGGTGGAACTGAGATCGAACAAATCCTCCCTGCATACATCCTTTTTGTTGCTATTTCTGCCAACTGAACTGTAGGCATTACAGTTTCTCTGATAAGACAGGGCAATAGCAGATAGAGTCAGCATCTCTTAAGGAGGGATTTTCCAAGTTTAATAATTTTCATAATCTTTAAGAGATTTACAGAGAGGATGAAGGAAGCATCTGCACTGACAGGTTTGACCATGGTAAATATGGAACATGCCAATGCAAAAGCAAAGGAAATACTAATTTTACAAAAGCACTCATTATAGTTTAAATATAGAATATTAACCAAGTCGTGCATGTATTTTCCATGCCTTCTCTTTTAACTCTTCTTACTTTGTCATCCAAAATTAGATCATACATAACTTTAATTTAGCCAATTTAGCAGGTGTTTGTTTACAATTTGTACTTGTCATTCAAAAGAATGGAAGCATGCTACAGTACATCATCTTTCAGTGTTGAGTGAAGTAAGCAAGATAAAAACCCTTTGTCTTACGATTCCATTCATATGAATTACCTAACATAGAGTAATTAAGAGAAGAATATGGATCACAAATTACAAGAGATTGGAGAGTTGGGTTTTGATATGTACAGAGCATTTGCTTTAGGACAATGAAAAAGTTGTTGAATTAGATATTGATGATGGTGGCACAATATTCTGGAAAAATGAATTTCACTGAAATGCACTTTAGAATGATTCATATTCTGGCAAATGTTATTGTACATATTCATATATGTTATTATATATCCATATAACATAACACATAATGCTATTATATACATAACATGATCATATCCCCTTAAACACATTTTTAAATAGAACAATTAACATCAAAAATACAATGACATCTAGTTAGTATATTGCATGAAATTAGACTTAATTCATAGATTGTTATGAAGGAATTATTATTCCAAGGAAAATGAAGAATTTCTACATTTATTTGTGATACATATATATTTTATTACCAACTGTAATGGTTTTCTGTTACTACTGCTGCAAAAAACATTATTTGTATGTTGTTTTGTGAAACCCTGTTTTCTCCCACTCCTGCTATGCTGTGAAATGATTCAGTTATCCACAAAAAGTAAATAAATGCAGTGCAGATGCCAGATTTGTCATATGTATTATTTTTATTGATTATTTAGCTTAAGCCCTCACTTAGGATTCAGTGTTCTTCAGGTTCATATATCCATTTGATATGTCCTGGCCTTGTTATACACAAGAATGATTCTTCCAATCAATGGCAGTAAAATTCTAAATTTCAATTGCACATAAACAAATTATTATCGAGCATCATAAAGTGATTTAGATTGTTTTAACTAATAGGCATCTTGAATTTGTATCTTCTCACACAAAGCCTACGCTATTTATTGTTTGGTGCTCTATATAGAATTTTTCTGAATTCTAGTAAGAACGTTAATTCTGCTACCAGATTAGTTTAATTCGTAAGGAAATTATGTTACCTATAAATAACTACTCATATCAGTAACTCAGCAGAAAGAACTATTGTAAATTTTGAGACTTAATTTCAAAGATGCCCAAACCTAGCCTTTGTGTCTACAATATCATTTCCTGCACATCTAGGAGATTCAGTCCATAAAAACAGATAGAATTTCCACCAACCATGGACAAACTATACAATGTTTCTTACATATGCAGTGATTTTAATTTGAACAAAGTATAAATATCAGAACATAAGTGGAAATTATCCATAAGCTTTTGAAAAAAAGAAATCCTGTGTATCACTGTTAACTAGCAGCAAATTCTCAGGTAACTAGTCTTAGACATAACACTCCATCTCTTCATCAATAAAGCATCTTGCTTCATTTAAAAGCATGTTGTACATCTGTTTGGAGGCTATGAGGTCACATGTCTCATTGAAACACACATGTGTGAATGGTTTTCTGTTAGACATAAACTGCCCACTGACGTATCTGATGCGACCCAGCCACTGTGCACAACATCATAGCCATATTTTTATTCATAATTTCCCTGTCTCCACAGTGTTTTCGAATTGAACCCTATTGAAAAATCTGTTTTTTTCTTAAACCACATTCTGTAAACAAAAGCTCCCCCTGTATGATGTGTGGGTTCTTCCTTTACAACTCATTCATCATTGCTTGGTAATCATATTACCTAGGTGTAACACAAATCTCTTTTTCTAGCTCTCTTTCTCTCCCTGCCTCCTGATTGCCTCGTTCTTTCTCTCAGAAATATTCAGCTACGAACTCAGAAATACTAGGTTGTGTGTCAAACTTATTTCTATGTTAATATTCTCTTCATAATTGTTATGATAGTGTATGTTTTGATAACCTAAAATAATAATCAGTTTGGATAAATTCATTAAAAACAGTGTTGGATATAGCAAGAAAAATATTAGATGTTAAATGATCTGTATGCCTCTAACTTCCAAATAACCTAAGGAAAATATTTGTCATACTAGACAATCTCCTCAAGCCAGAAAGTAGTTTCTGGATATTTACCATATAAGAGGCACTCCCTTCACGTTTTAGAAAGCACTAGGGTGCTAAAGAAAAATGAATGACAAAATCATTTTTGAGGAGTGCCTGGATATTCTTTGAAAATGAGCCTTGAAATTATATTCAAAGACAGAGGCATAAGCCATGATTATTATGAAGATTGATTCTTAGAGGAAGAGGTCAAACATAGACTAAAAATTGAAAGACACCAAAATGACACACACTATTTTGTTCTTGTTACTTTTATTCCTTTCATTCTTCAGTAAGCTTCACAAACCGGGTGACTGTTAGATGCCACGGAATATGGTCACTTCAATTAACATACTAGCAAATTTACAAATAAATACACTGGAAAGGTAGGTATATCAAACACTTAGAGGGTTGTGGTTGTTTTGTTTTCATGTATCACTCCTATTGCACAAAAAGGAAAGAATGCAGGTATTAATCAAGGTGGATTTTATGAACAACACATTTTTGCAACATTCAGGCGGATCTGCTTGGCCTTCAAACCATAAACAAGTGAATTGAGAAATGGCGGGACCAGCAGGTACATGCTAGAGAAAGAGGATATGGATGTAAGGGGGAATGTGAGAACCAAACTTATGTGTGAAGAAGGAGAAGAAGGCAAGGACATAGAACTGGAGGAACACACAAATGTGAGTGATACAGGTATTAAATGCCTTAAATCTGGCCTCTTTCTGGGGCAAATGAAAAACTGTGATAAATATCTGTACATAAGACAATGTGATGAATGTGAGGTCAAACACTGAAACAGCGAAAGCCACAAACAACCCGTAGATTTTATTGACCCTGACATTTCCTACAATTAGTTTCACAATGGCCATATGCTCACAGTAGGAATGAGAGATGTTTGTTGTGTGATATAACTGAAACCGGTGATGAAACTTTATCAGTACTATGCCTGGGGATATGAGAATAGTAGCCCTGGCCACTAGGAAAGCTCCCATTTGTGTGATCAGCTGGTTGGTGAAGATGGTCCCATGTCTCAGTGGGTAGCAGATGGCCACTAACTGTCCAGGGCCATGGCCAGCAGGATGCCTGACTCTACACATTGAAAGGTGTGGATAAGCCACATTTGAAGCAAGCAGGAATCAAAGTAGATTTCTGGAATATGAAACCAGAAGACTCCAAGCATCTAGCAAGTGCAATGCCTGTAGTTCCTAGCAACCCTACAAAAATGTGCATAGGCTCATGGAGGCTGTGCTCTGCTTTGATGATAAAAAGAAGGAAATAATTTGCAATCATACCTATGAGATACATGGCACAGAATGGGATCCCAATCCAGCACTGCACAGACTCCAGGCCTGGGATACCAATTAGTGTCAGCACAGAAGGCATGAAGACCGTCATGTTGGAGGGGTACATGATGTTCTTAGGCCTCGCGATGTCAAACAAAAGAAGTTTCTCAGGCAGTGCTATTGCAGTCTACTTTCTGTTCTTATCCAAAGTGAACATATTAAGAGTTTCTCTTTGGTGGACTGTTCCATAGAAATATATCACTGTTTTCAGAATGGTCGTCCCTTGTAGTGAGCCAAGAAAGGTGTTATGAGCCTGAACGTTTGATTCCAGTAGAAAGAACAAAATCACATGGGCAAAAGTGAAACTGTTCACCTGTTATTTCCTCTTCAGAACTGTGGACCAAACATTAGATTTCTTTGTGTTTATTTTACTTATTTCCTGAGTCTGTCTATATCCTAATTTCAACTTTTTTCCAATGTTCTGTTCCTAATTGCCTTTAGTTGAGGAACAATCAGTTCAGACCATCAAATTCTCACTCTCATCAGTATATTAGTGTAAAAGACAATAGTGATAAGAATAGTTGAAATTCAGTACATAGTGTTTTCCATATCTTTAGGTATCTGTAGGCCATCCATATCGCTATAAAAGTAAATGTCTTTTCAAAAGAACCTGAAGGAAGGTCTTTAGAAAAGAAAATTTAAAGTGAGGTACTTTTGACAAGTTTAGACCAAAGTTGCTTGACACAATATAAGTTTCTTAAAATCTTATCTACTTTTTATTCTATTTCCAAGAGATGAGCTTCTTATAATTTATTATGCAGTTAACCAAAGTTCTGTAATACACCTTAGAATATCTAGATAGAATAACCTCTAATACAATGGACAGTGGTAATGCACATGGAAAGGAGATTCATTTTTTTTTTCTGGCTGTAACGGAATTTGAACTCAAAGCTTCACATTTGTCCGGCAAGTGCTCTATATGTTGAGCCCAGGATTCATTCGTAATGAAATGCAAATATGGAGAAATTGGCAATGTTTTTACTTAGCCAGAATAGACTAGTTCCTTGGGTTCCAACTAGGAAGAAAAGTAAACTAAGTCATGCTAAAGGAGGCTAGTACAGGGAGGGGAAGGGCAATGAAGAGAGTAAAGGAGGTAAATATTGTCAATGTACTTTACATACATTCATGAATATAATGTTACAGCTTGTTGAAGTCTTTTTAAGACAACAAGGAGAAGAGTGGAATAATGGAAGGAATGAACATAATCAGGGTATGTTGTATGCATGTATAGAAATGTCTCAACACGACCCCCTGTGCAATATTATACACTAAAAACATAAATAACTGAAGAATTTTCAATTCTTCTAAATGTCCCAGAGGGCTGAATTATCTCGTATCACAGCTTATAACTTGAAAACTTAGATGAAATTTATCCGATCCAAAGTATCACTTCTAAAATTACATATTCTTAATTATGAAATTCTTCAGTTATGTGTAGAGAAATGCTTATGATGAGTTTTGCAACACAAAATCATGCTATCTTATTCTTTCAAAGCTTTCAAGGAAATTTACTCATGTCAGAAGGCTCATGAATTTTCTAACCTTATCTTTGACTTTAAAAATATGCCAATAATTCAGACAGAGAGTTACTGGGGTTAACTCTCCAGTAAAAGAATCAAGTTATCAGAGGTCACTTTATGGCAGCAAAGCTGTATCTGTGGGCATATGTATATATATATATATATATATATATGATAAACCAAGCAGTTGAATAGTGTGACTTTTATACCAATACTGGTTTTATGATATCCCAAACTGCTGGTCAGTGACTCTTTCCAATAGGAGCAATATTTTTCTTGTCTGAATATAATCACAGCTAGAACTGGATATATTTGAATTATTCAAAGGTAAGGGCTTAGACTGGCATTACTTGAGAAACTCAAAGAATGGCTGGAAGGCATAGGGTATGTAAGCACCTGGTTAGAGGAATGGTGTGATTGTGTTTGGAAAAGCAGTTAATAATAAATTATGGGGGTAATGTTAGGAATTCTGAGACTTACCTTGTAGTGTTGTAATGAGCTGGAGTGGATTTCAACTGTAACCTGATGAATATTTTAATTTTTCATGTTCCTTTCACTCTTCACTTAGTAATCTCTTTCTTTCATGGCTTCCAGTTACATTTCCTCAAGTTTTTTGTTTAGCTTTTGTTTAACAGCACACACTTAATGTCATGAACTCAAATCTACTTGGTGCCAGGGATTTCTGCTAATAAGATACTATGAACATCTCAGGATAGATTTTCATGCGTTTCTTTTGTCTCTTCAATACACACATTCTTTTTCCTCACCTGTTCTATCTGAAACCATACTTGTTCGTTAAACTGCTGTAAAACTCATGGCAGGGACTGGAACACAGTGTCTAATTTAACGTTCTCTAAAGAATTTGTGGAGAAGGAAGAGGCATCATGAACATGTAATGAAGGATTTTCAAGTCACCAGCCCAAGCCACAGGGACCAAACAGATTTTCAAACATCCCTCTTGGGTTCATTCACATTAAAATGCTTCTAATGATTTTCACACTTAGAGAGGTCCGATGACTCTCTTCTTTATCCCTTAAGGCTAAATACAGGAATTCATAAGTGCTTTTTCTTTTTAATCATGACTGCTTTTTGCTATCGTTATGTACAGAATTAGCATAAATGCTAATTCCACTCTAATGTTAAAAACATTTTTGCCCACTTCCTTTCATAGAGGTCAAGATTTATCTTTCTAGAATGAAAGTAGTTGTGTATCCACAACTACTCCTTTACCACATATCTTCCAATTAATCTTCTGAAGTCTCACTCTTCCAAAGTTATTTGACTGATGACCTTTTGGTAAAATCAATAACATTCCAGAGTGATGAATTATATAAGATGTCTAAGTCCTGACACCTACAGATCTAAACAAGTTGTTGCACAATTAACTACATTTTTATTCATATTGCCCTTTCCCTCTTTTTTCCTTGTTACTTTCATTGCTCCTCGTCTTTCCAAAAGCAGTGATGAACTTAGTTCTAGGTGAGGCTGAGAGTTGCCAGCCCAGCATGCCAGTGTCCTGTAATAGCTCCCACTCTACTCCCTCCACAGAGACATGAACTGCAGAGCAGGGTGTGAAAGAACAGGGACTTGTTCTCAGAACACCTAAGTCCCTCAGTTCCCCTCCACCAGTGCAGAGCTCAGTGTTCTGTTTGTTCCCTCCACATTCAGATGTGTTTTGTGGACAATCCTAGGGTCATGCTTGGGATGTGTCAGAGGCCACAAAGGCCAGAAGTGCGGTCTGTACAGCTCATGAGAATCTGCGTGGCTGATGGATAAAAAAGTTCTGTGCAGTGAGCAGAGCCTTCTAAAACAATTGTGATATGCTTCCTATAGTTGAAGAAATTCTATCTTGTACTGTAGATGAACCATCAAGATACAAATAGGAATGTAGCACAAGGAATCAGATATGTAAGTCAGAGATGGAGATGGTGATTTTGAGTGAAGTTTTAATGTCTTGTTAGGACTATTGGTCAGGCATAATTAATGGAGTGCTATTTAATATTTAATAATTAACTCTTCAAATAAATATGTCCTGATTTTATGAGTAGCTTATTCCTGGGCTTTAATTACTATTACCAATTACAAAATGTAAATGTGAGTCCAGTGAATGTAGTGATAAAATGTACATCACATACATTACTGGGCTGCTGTGATGCAGGATGAACATAGCATCAGGCATGACCTCAGTAGACCTTAGATCTCAACTGCTTGCTCACCTTGGTGGAACTGAGATCGAACCCAATCTTCCTACATACATCCTTTTTGTTCCTGTTTCCTGCCAACTGAATTGTAAGCAGTACAGTTTCTCTGATAAGACAGGGTAATAGCAGATAGAGTCAGCATCTCTTAAGGAGGGATTTTCCAAGTTTAATAATTTTCAGGATCTTTAAAAGGTTTACAGAGAGGATGAGGGAAGCATTTGCACTGACAGGCACGACCACGGTATACATGGAGCATGCGAATGCAAAAGCAATGGATACATTAATATTACAAAAGCACTCATTATTGTTTAAATATAGAATATTAATTCACGTTGTGTATGTATTTTCCATGCCTTCTCTTTTAACTCTTCTAACTTTGTCATCCAAAATTAGATAATACATAACTTTAATTTAGTCAATTTAGTTGTGTTTATAATTTGTACTTATCATTCAAAAGAGCCTATTCCACACCCATAGTAAAAATAGGTTGATACAGAGATGGAGAAGGAGGTAGTATTTCAGACAGATATGTAGGCAATGAGAAAGAGATAGTAATGGTGGTGATAGAATTAGAGGGAAAGAAAAAAAGAGAGACAGAGAGAGAGAAAGAGATACTGAGAGACAGTGACACAGTGAAAAACAGTGACAGAAGACATAAAGAGACTTGATTCCAACTAAAAAAAAAATCTGTCATGGTGACATGGGTGATTATCATTTTTACTTACTCAAACACAACATTATAAGCTATTTTCTAATATCAGTAATTGTAAATGTAAATTGTAAATATTTTCTAATATCAGTAATTGTAAATTCTTTCCTCTATCATTTTGAGGATTTGGATAAATTTTATTTCATATTAACACTTGCGTATTGCTGTATTGCTTTAATCTACACTGTGATCTTTGATAAAAGTGGGGCCTTTTTTTTCATTTGGTTAAAAATATTTTTTTTAATTTTTAAAATATTTTATTCATATGAACATACAATATTTGGGTCATTTCTCCCCCCTACCCCTCACTCCCTCGCTACCAGGCAGAAACTATTTTGCCCTCATCTCTTATTTTGTTGAAGAGAGAATGTAAGGGATAATAGGAAGGACCAAGGGGTTTTGCTAGTTGTGATAAGAATAGCTATACAGGGAGTTGACTTGCATTGCTCTCCTGTGCATGTGTTTTATCTTCTACATAAATTCTTCTCAAACTAATCTTTTCTTTAGTCCTGGTCCCCTTCTCATACTGGCCACTGTCACTTTAAAGTATCTGCATTAGTTTCTCTGTGTTGAGGGCAACAAATCCTATCTAGTTTTTTAGGTGTCTTTTTTTTAATATTTATTGTTTTATTATTCATATGTGCATACAATGCTTGGGTCATTTCTCCCCCCTGCCCCCACCGCCTCCCTTAACACCCACTCCGCCTCCTCCCTCTCCTCCCCCACTTTCTTCCCCCCACCCCCTCAATACCCACAGAAACTATTTTGCCCTTATCTTTAATTTTGTTGAAGAGGTAGTATAAGCAATTATAGGAAGGAACAAGGGTTTTTGCTAGTTGAGATAAGGATAGCTATACAGGGAGTAGACTTGCATTGCTTTCCTGTGCATGTGTGTTACTTTCTAGGTTAATTCTTTTTGGTCTAACCTTTTCTCCAGTTCCTGGTCCCCTTCTCCTATTGGCCTCTGTTGCTTTTAAGGTATCTGCTTTACTTTCTCTGTGTTGAGGGCAACAAATGCTAGCTAATTTTTTAGGTGTCTTACCTATCCTCATATCTCCCTTGTGTGCTCTTGCTTTTATCACGTGCTGAACTCCAATCCCCTTGTTGTGTTTGCCCTTGATCTAATGTCTGCATATGAGGGAGAACATAAGATTTTTGGTCTTTTGGGCCAGGCTAATCTCACTCAGAATGATGTTCTCCAATTCCATCCATTTACCAGCGAATGATAGCATTTCATTTTTCTTCGTGGCTGCATAAAATTCCATTGTGTATAGATACAACATTTTCTTGATCCATTCGTCAGTAGTGGAACATCTTGGCTGTTTCCAAAACTTGTGAATATTGTGAATAGTGCTGCAATAAATATGGGTGTGCAGGTGCCTCTGGAGTAACCTGTGTCACAGTCTTTTGGTTATATCCCCAAGAGAGGTATTGCTGCATCAAATTGTAGATCAATGTTTAGCTTTTTAAGAAGCCTCCAAATTTTTTTCCAGAGTGGTTGTACTAGTTTACATTCTCACCAGCAGTGTAAGAGGGTTCCTTTTTCCCCACATCCTCGCCAACACCTGTTGGTGGTGGTGTTGCTAATGATACTTAGTGTGGTTTTAATTTGCATTTCCTTTATTGCTAGAGATGGTGAGCATTTTTTCATGTGATTTTTGGCCATTTGAATTTCATTTTTTGAGATCTGTGTAGTTCACTTGCCCATTTCTTTATTGGTTCATTAATTTTGGGAGAATTTAGTTTTTTAAGTTCCCTATATATTCTGGATATCAGTCCTTTGTCTGATGTGTAGCTGGCAAATATTTTCTCCCACTCTGTGAGTGGTCTCTTCAGTTTAGAGACCACTTCTTTTGTTGAGCAGAAGGATTTTAGTTTTGTGAAGTCCCATTTATCTATGCTATCTCTTAGTTGCTGTGCTGCTGGGGTTCCATTGAGAAAGTTCTTGCTTAAACCTATTAGTTCCAAAGTATTTCCTACTCTTTCCTGTACCAACTTTAGAGTTTGTGGTCTGATATTAAGATCCTTGACCCATTTTGAGTTAATATTAGTATAGGATGATATACATGTTTCTAGTTTCAGTTTTTTGCACACTGCTAACCAGTTTTCCCAGCAGTTTTTGTTGAAGAGACTGTCTTTTCTCCATCATAAATTTTTAGCGCCTTTGTCAAAGACAAATTGGTTATAGTTGTTTGGCTTCATATCTGGGTCCTCTATTCTGTTCCACTGGTCTTCATGCCTGTGTTTGTGCCAGCACCATGCTGTTTTTATTGTTATTGCTTTGTAATATAGTTTGAAGTCGGGTATCGTGATACCTCCAGCATCGTTCTTTTAACTGAGTGTTGGCTTGGCTATTCGTGGCCTCTTGTGTTTCCATATAAATTTTATGGTAGATTTTTCAATCTCTTAAAATGAATGTCATTGGAATTTTGATGGGAATTGCTTTAAACATGTAGATTACTTTTGAGAGTATAGACATTTTTACTACTTTGATTCTACCAGTCCATGAGCATGGGAGATCTCTCCACTTTCTATAGTGTTCCTCAATCTCTTTCTTCAGAACTTTATAGCTTTCCTTGTAGAGGTCGTTCACATCCTTTGTTAAGTTTACACCTAGGTATTTGATTTTTTTTGAGGCTATTGTAAATGGAATTGTTTTCATATATTCTTTCTCAGTTTGTTCATTATTCGTGTATAGAATTGCTAATGATTTTTCTATGTTGATTTTATATCCTGCTACCTTGCTATAGTTATTGATGGTGTCTAGGAGCTTTTGAGTATAGTTTTTTGGGTCTTTAAGGTATAGGATCATGTCTTCTGCAAACAGGGATATTTTGACAGTTTCTTTACCTATTTGTATTCCTTTTATTCCTTCTTCTTGCCTAATTGCTCTGGCTAGGAATTCCAGTACTATGTTGAATAGGAGTGGAGATAGTGGGCATCCTTGTCTCATTCCTGATTTTAGAGGGAATGGTTTTAGTTTTTCACTGTTAAGTATAATGCTGGCTGTAGGTTTGTCATATATAGCTTTTATAATGTTGAGGAACTTTCCTTCTATTCCTAGTTTTCTTAGAGCTTTTATCATGAAATGGTGTTGGATCTTATCAAAGGCTTTTTCTGCATGTATTGAGATGATCAAGTGGTTTTTGTCTTTGCTTCTGTTAATGTGGTTTATTACGTTTATTGATTTTCATATGTTAAACCACCCCAGCATTCCTGGGATGAAGCCTACTTGGTCGTGGTGAATGATCTTTTTGATGTGTTGTTGAATTTGGTTTGCCATTATTTTGTTGAGGATTTTTGCATGAATGTTCATTAAGGAGATTGGCCTATAGATCTCCTTTTTGGAGGTGTCTTTGCCTGGTTTTGGGATAAGTGTAATACTGGCTTCATAAAATGTTTTAGGCAGTTTTCTTTCCCTTTTTGTTTCATGGAAAAGTTTAAGGAGTGTTGTATCAGTTCTTCTTTAAAGGTCTGATAGAATTCAGCAGAGAATCCATCAGGTCCTGGACTTTTCATTCTGGGGAGATTCTTGATTGCTGCTTCAATTTCATTTTGTGTTATAGATCTATTCAGTTGTTTAATGTCCTCATGGTTCACTTTGGATGATCATATGTATCTAGAAATCTGTCCATTTCTTTAAGATTTTCGAATTTATTGGAATATAAGTTCTCAAAGTAGTCTCTGATGATTTCCTGGACTTCCATGGTGTTTGTTGTTATCTCCCGTTTTGCATTCCTGATTTTACTAATTTGGGTTTTTTCTCTCCTCATTTTGGTCAGGTTTGCCAGGCGTCTATCGATCTTGTTTGTTTTTTCAAAGAACCAACTTTTTGTTTCATTAATTCTTTGTATGGTTTTTTTGGTTTCTATTTCGTTGATTTCAGCTCTTGTTTTTATTATTTCTCTCCTTCTACTTGTTTTGGGACTTGCTTGTTCTTGTTTTTCTAGGAGTTTGAGATGTATCATTATGTGATTGATTTGAGATCTTTCAGTCTTTTTAATATATGCAGTCATGGCTATAAACTTTCCTCTCAGGACTGCCTTTGCTGTGTCCCATAGGTTCTGGTAGATTGTGTTTTCATTTTTATTGACTTCCAGGAACTTTTTAATTTCCTGTTTTATTTTATCAATGACCCATTTTTCATTAAGCAATGAGTTATTCAGTTTCCAGCTGTTTGCATGTTTTTTGTCTTTATCTTTGTTGTTGAGTTCTAGTTTTATTGCATTGTGATCAGATAGAATGCATGGTATTATTTCTATTTTCTTATATTTGCTGAGGCTTGGTTTGTGCCCTGGGATATGATCTATTTTAGTGAATATTCCACGGGCTGCTAAGAAGAATATATATTATGTAGAAGTTGAATGAAATGTTCTGTGGACATCAACTAGGTCTATTTGATCTACGGTATATTTTAGATCTAGGATTTCTTTATTTATTTTTGTTTGGATGACCTATGTATTGATGATAATGGGGTTTTAAAGTCTACCATGACCATTGTGTTGGAGTTAATATATGCTTTTAGGTCCTTCAGGGTATGTTTGATGAAATTCGGTGCATTGACATTGGGTGCATATAGGTTGATAATTATTATTTCCTTTTGGTCTGTTTCCCCTTTTATTAGTATGGAATGTCCTTCTTTATCTCATTTTGTCAATGTAGGTTTGAAGTATACTTTGTCTGAGATAAGTAATGCTACTCCTGCCTGTTTTCGGGGGCCATTGGCTTGGTAAGTCTTCTTCCAGCCTTTCACCCTAAGCCTGTGCTTATTTCTATCTGTGAGAGAAAGAGAGAGAGAGAGAGAGAAAGAGAGAGACAGAGAGAGAGAGAGAGACAGAGAGACAGTGAGATAGAGAAAAACCCTGACAGGATACACAAAGAGATTTGATTCCAACTGAAAAAAATCTGTCATGGAGACATGGGTGATTATCATTTTTACTTACTTAAACACAAACTTATAAGCATTTTTCTAATATCGGTAATAGTAAATGTTGGTCTTTTCTTTTCTCTATCATTTTGAGGATTTGGATATATTTTATTTCTTATTAACACTTACGTATCTATGTATTGCTTAATCTACACTGTGATCTTTGAAAAAATTGGTGCCTTTTGATGCATGCATGATGTTATTATTCTCCTGTTTTTATATTATGTGTGTTCATATTTAACTGGTTATGATTTACTTCCTCTTTATTATGTTATTGTTGTATTGGGGTTACATTGTGACATTTACAAAAATTACTACAATATATCACAGTTGAATTCACCTCCTTCATCATTCTCCTTTATTTCTCCTCCCATTTTTGGAATAGTTTCAACATCTCATTTTTCCATTTTTTACATGAGTGCATAATACTTCTACTGTATTCAGCCCCTTCACACTCTCCCACTGGTACCAAACCCCAAACAGTAACTTTTTACTTTTCTGTTGTCTGTTTTTGAAAAAAAGTATTTTGTTTAAAAGAGTCCTACTAATTTTCCAAATTGTTCTCCTTTCAAAAACATTAAAATCCAAAATTCATTTTTTTCTGCTCATGTATTTTTATTTTATTATTATTTTTGTTCATTTAATCACATATGCATACATTTTGGGGTCATTTCTGCACTTTTCCCCCTTTCCCCACCTTTATCCCTTCCCCCACCTTTACCCCCTTTCCTCCCTCAGTTCCAGGCAGGTTCCATTCTGCCCTTAACTCTGATTTTGCTGAAGAAAAGATGTAAGCATAATAAGAAAGACAAAGCATTTTTGCTAGCTGAGTTTAGGATAGCTATACAGAAGGATTCCTACCATTGCTTTCATGTATGCATGTGTTACAATCCATGTTGATTCAACTCTAACTGATCTTTACATTGGTTCCAGATCCCTGCTTATGATAACCTGTCATTTTAAAGTTTCTGTATTAGTTCCTCTGGAGTGGGGACATCAAATGCTTTCATGTTTTGGGTTTTCTACCTATTCCTATACCTCCCGTATGTGCTCTCCCCTTGTCTTGTGATCCAAGCCCAACCACATTGCTGCTTTTGCCCTAGATCTAAAGTCTGCATGTGAGGGAGAACATATGATTTTTGGACATCAATGTGTGGCTGACCTGGCTCAGACTGATGATCTCCAGTTCCATCTATTTAACTGATGATAAGATTTCATTTTTCTTCCTGGCTGAATAAATTCCATTGTGTACAAGTACCACATTTTCTTGAAGCATTCATCATTAGTGAGGAAGGAATCTTAGTTGTTTCCATAACTTGGCTATTGTTATGCCAAAGTTCTTAAAAATGGAGATATGATCTAAAGTTAAGTTTTAATCTATAAAATACTTAGGAGAAAATCTATAGTATACTTAGGAGAAAAACCAAACTGGTATATCCGCATGAAACTTGATTTGGCATTATATTCTTCAATGTGTACCACAAATCATGAGTAATAAGGAAAAATAAATGTATTGGAGCTTGTTAAAATTAAACGTTTTCATGCAAAAAAAAAGAGAAAGGAAAAAAAGTTGCAGCATAAGGAATTTAATACAAATCACATGTCTGATAAGAGTGCAATATGCAGAGCATATGAAATTCTCCTACAGCTCCAATAGCAAAGAGACAAACAGCCCAAGTTTAAAATGGACAAATGCCTTCAATGATCATTTCGGAAGGAAGATGTAAAAATGACCATTGACACATGTAATGCAAAGCAGAAGCACAATGAGATATAGCATCATGTCTACAGGAATGCCTGGAATTAACAACGAATAGATAAGCAAAATGAACACTAACAAGCTTTGGCAAGGATGCAATGAAATTAGAACCCCCAAACATTACTAGTGTGAATGCAAAATAGTGCATTCTCTGTGGGAATTTGCTTGGTACTTTCAAAGGTTCTAATTCCAATAGAACCCCAAAGAAACTGCAAAACTGTAAAAATGAATTTAAATATATACCTGGACTCAAACGTGCACTACTGCATTATGAACAATAGCCAATGTGTAGAATTAAAAGAGATGTATGCCAATAGAGGAACAGACTAAACAAAATGTGGGTTGTACACATAGTGGAAATTTATATAGTCATAAAAATGGAGTATGGAAGCATGCTACAGTACATGATTTTTTAATGTAAACAAGATGAAAAACAAGTGCTCTATGATTCCATTCATATGAATTATTTAAAATAGGGTAATTAAGAGAATATGGATTACAAATTACAAGAGATTGGAGAGTTGTTTCTTGATATGTACAGAGATTTTGCTTTAGTACAATGAAAAAGTTGTGGAATTAGATATTAATGACAGCAACACAATATTCTGGAAAAATGAATTTCACTGAACTGTACTTTAGAATGATTCATTTTCTGTAAATGTTATTGTACATATTCATATATGTTATTATATATTCATATAACACAACACATAATACTATTATATACATAATATGATACATATCCCCATCAGTACATTTTTAAATAGAACAATTAACATGCAAAATATAATGGCGTCTAGTTATTATATTGAATGGAATTAGACTTAATTCATAGATCGCTAGGCAGGAAATAATAATTCCAAGGAAAATGAGGAATTTCTAAATCTATTTCTGATACATATATATTTTATAACCACCTGGAATGGTGTTCTATTACTACTGATGAATTAAACATTATTTCTATGTTGTCTTGTGGAACCCTGTTGTCTTCTACTCCTGCTGTGCTGAGAAATGATCTAGTTTTCCACAATAATAAATAAATGCACTTCAGATGCCAAATTTGTCTTTTCCATCTTAATCTGTATTATTTTTATTGACTATTGAGTCTAAGACCTCATTTAGTATTCAGTGCTCTCCAGGTACATTCGTCCATCTGCTATATCCTGACCTTGTTACACACAAGAATAATTTTTCCAGATAATCATTTTCAATCAATGGTAGTAAAATTCTAAAATTCAATTGCACTTAATTTATTATTGTGCCTAATAAAGTGATTTAGATTGTTTTAATTTATAGACATTTTGAATTTGCATCTTCTCACACAAAGCCTAAGCTATTTATTGTTTGGTGCTCTATATAGAATTTTTCTGAATTCTAGTGAGAACATTAATTCTGCTACCTTATTAGTTTAATTCTTAAGGAAATTATTTTATCTATAAACAACTATCCATATCAGTAACTCAGCAGAACTGACTGACATATTGTATCTGAAGCAACCCAGCAACTATGCACAACACAATAGCCATATTTTTATTCATACTTTCCCTGTCTCTGCACAGTGTTTTCAAAATGAACCTTATTGAAAATTCAGTTTTTATCTTAAACTACATTCTGTAAACAAAACTTCCCCCTGTAAGATGTGTGGGTTCTTCCTTCACAACTCATTCATCATTGCTTGGTAATCACATTACTTAACTAAAACACAAATCTCTTTTTTTTCTCTCTCTTTCTCTCCCTGCCTCCTGATTGCCTCGTTCTTTAGATATCTCTATGCCACCCAAATCTACATAAGAGTAAATTTTCTTTCAAAGAATCTGAAAGAGGGCTTTGGAAATAAAATTCAAAGCCATGTACTTTTGACAAACTTGGGACAACATTCCTGCCACATTTTAAATTACTTGCAATTCTATATTCTTTTGTTTTATTTCCATGAAGTGAACTTCTTAACGTTTATTGTGAACTTCAATTAACTAAAATTCTGTAATATACTCCAGAATAGCTAGAGAGAAGCAACCTCCAACAGAATGGACAGCTGTAATGCACATGGAAAGAGGACTCTTTTTTTTTTCTGGTAGCCATAGAATTTGAACTCAAAACCTCACATTTGACAGGGAAGTGTCAAATGTGACTCAAGCCCAGGATTCATTTTTAATGAAATGCAAATATGGAGAATTGGCAATGATGTTACTTAGCCAGAATGCAGTCTAGTTTTTCTTGGTTTTCACCCTTGCAGAACTATCATTAGCATGAAATATGGCCAATATGTTTTCACTAGTTCTTAAAAAAATAGAGATAATCTTGAAGTTTTATGTCATTGGCTGAGTTTAAGAAAAGGAGATTTATTGAAAAGAAAGAGGTGAAAAAAATAGTTTTTTAAAAGGAGTCAAATAGAGTACTAGCAGAGACAACAGACAATTGAAAGAGATATGGAGATCATCATATTAGGTGAAGTAAGCCAGTTCAGAAAGAGAAATGTCACATGATTTCTCTCATATGTGGAGGATAGATACGAATACAAGCATTATCACATATACATATATGCAGTGCAATTATTCAACATTGGAACTACTTGAAGAGACTAGGCAAGGAGGAAGTAGAGAAGACAATGATAGTGCATAATATTGAAATACATGGCATCCATGTGGATCAAGACACAATGAAATGAACTAAAAGCTGTTGAACAATATGGGATGGGCAGAAACAGGAAGGAAAAGTAAGAGAGGGTGCTGGAAGAGTTAAGGCACACTTATTTATAGGTGGAATACTGAGACAAACTCCACCTAATAAAAAACACTTAAATACTGAAGGACAGAAAAGTAAACTAGGTCATGTTAAAGAGAGTGTACTAATGGGAAGGGGAAGGTCAATGAAGAGGGTACAGGAGGTAAATATGGTCAATGTACTTTACATACATTCATAAATATAATGTTAAAACTTGTTGAAGTCTTTTTTTAGAGGAGGAAGGCGAACAGTGGAATAACGGATTGAACAAACATAATCAGGGTGCATTGTATGAATGTATAGAAATGTCTCAACACGACCCCCTGTGCAATATTACATACTAAAAAATAAATAACAGAAGAATTTTCAAACTCTTCTAAATTTCCCAGATGGCTGAATTATCTCATATCATAGCTTATAACTTGAAAACTTAGATGAAATTTCTCTGATCAAAAGTATCGCTTTTAAAAATTATATATTATTAATTAAGAAATTCTTCAGTTATGTATAGAGAAATGCTTATGATGAGTTTTGCAACACAAAATCATGCTATCTTATTCTTTCAAAGGCTTTCAAGGAAATTTCCTTATGCCAGAAGGCTCATGAATTGTCTGACCTTATCTTTGACTTTAAAAATAGGCCAGTTATTCAGACAGTGTTTCTGGTTGCTGGTGTTGACTCTCCCATAAAAGAATGAAGTTATCTGAGGACATTTTATGGCAGCAAGGCTGTATCTGCTGACATATATTTAGGATAAAGCAGTCAGTTAAATACTGTGACTATTACAGGATTTTATACCAATATTTACTTTTATGATATCCCAAACGGTTGGTCAGTGAATCTTTCTAATAAGAGCAACATTTTTTACCTCTGAATGCAATATAGCTAGAATTGGATATATTTAGGAAGCATGGGTGTCTGAATTATTCAAAGGTAAGGTCCTGGACTGGTGAGCATTACTTGACAAATACAAACAAGGGAGTGGTAGGCATAGGGTATGTAAGTACCAGGTTTGATGAATGGTGTGATTGTTATTGGAAAAGCTGTTAATAATAAATTATGGGTGTATAATTGGTAATTGTGGGACTTACCCCCTAGTCATTGTCATCAGTTGGCTTGGCTTTCAACAAGTACATGATGAATATCTTCTGTTTTTCCTGTACCTTTCACTCATCACCCAGCAATTTTTTTCATTCATGGCATCCAATTATGTTTTCTTGAGTTATATGTTGTTGGCTTCTGTTTAACAGAATCCACTTACTGTCATGAACTCTAATCCATTTGGTGCCAGGAAATTCTGCCAATAAGATACTGTGAACATGTCAGGATAGATTTTCATACTTTTCTTTTGTCTCTTCCATACACACATTCTTTTTCCTCACTCTATCTATCTGAAACCATAATTGTGGGTTAAACCACTGTAAAATTCATGGCAAGGACTGGAACCCAGTGTCTATTTTAATGTTCTCTAAAGAATCTGTGGAGAAGGAAGAGGCATTATCAACATGGAATAAAGGATTTTCAAGTCACCAGCCCAAGCCACAGGGACAAAACAGATTTTCAAACATCCCACTTGGGTTCATTCACATAAAATGCTTCTAATGATTTTCACACTTACATAGAGTTCCCGTGACTCTCTTCTTTATTCCCTTTAGGTAATACATAAGTGCTTTTTCTTTTTAATCATGACTCCTTTTACTCATTATGTACGTAAGATGTGTATCTGAAACTACTCCTTTAGCCCGTATCTTCCAATTAATCGTCTGCAGTCTCACTCTTCCAAAGTTTATTTGAGTGATGCCCTTTTGGTAAAATCAATAACATTCCAGAGTGATGAATTATATCAAAGATGTCTAAGTCCTAACATCTTTAGATCTATACAATTTGTTACACAATTGACTACATTTTTATTCATCTTGCCCTTTCTCTTTTTCTCCTTGTTACTTTCCTTGCTCCTCATCTTTCCAAAGCAGTGATGAACTTGGTATTTGGTGAGACTGAGAGCTGTCAGCACAGCATGCCAGTGTCCTGTGAGAGCCCCCACTCTTTTCCCTCCACAGAGTGAAAACTGCTGAGCAGGGTCTGCAAGAATAGATACTTGTTCTCAGAACACCTGAGTCCCTCAGTTCCCCTCCACCAGTGCAGAGCTCAGTGCTCTGTTCCCTCCACAATAAGATGTGTTTTGTGGACAATCCTAAGGTCATGCATGGGATGCATCAGAAGCCACAAAGGCCAATGTGCAGGGAGCACATGCTTCAAAAACACCTTGGTGATATGTTTCCTATAGTTGAAGGAATTCTATTTTATACTACAGATGAGCCATCAAGAAACAAATAAGAAAGTATCACAAGAAGTCAGATATGTAACTCAGCGATGGAGATTGTGATTTTGAGTGAAGTTTTCATGTCCTGTTAGGACTATTGGTCAGGTATAATTAATTCAGTGCTATTTAATATTTAACAATTAACTCTTCAAATAAAAATGTCCTGATTTTATGAGTTGCTTATTCCTGGACTTTAATTACTACTACCAATTACAAGATGTAAATGTGAGTCCCATGAATGCAGTGATAAAATGTACATCACATACATTACTGGGCTGCTGTGATGCAGGATGAACATAGCATCAGGCAGGACCTAAGTAGACCCTAGATTTCAAATGCTTGCTCACCTCAGTGGAACTGAAATTGAAGCCAATCTTCCTACATACATCCTTTTTGTTGCTATTTCTGCCAACTGAACTGCAGGCATTATAGTTTCTCTGATAAGACAGGGCAATAGAAATAGAATCAGCATCTCTTAAGGAAGGATTTTCCAAGTTTAATATTTTTCAGGATCTTTAAAAGGTTTACAGATAGGATGAGGGAAGCATTTGCACTGACAGACATGACCATGGTGTACATGGAACATGCCAATGCAAAATCAATGGCAACATTAATTTTACAAAAGCACTCATTATAGTTAAAATATAAATATTAATTCAAATTGTGCATGAATTTTCCATGTCTTCTCTTTTAACTCTTCTAATTTTGTCAACCAAAATTAGATGATACATAACTTTAACTTTGCCAGTTTAGTATGTGTTTTTTACAACATGAACTTATCATTCAAAAGAACCTATTCCGCACCAATAGTAAAAAAAAGATTGATACAGAGATGGAGATAGAACTTCAGACAGATATGTAGGCAATGAGAAAGAGATAGTAAAGGTGGTGACAGTATTAGAGGGAAAGAGAGAGGGAGAGATACTGAGAGACAGTGACATAGAGAAAAACCGTGACAGAAGACACAAAGAGCCTTGATTCCAACTGAAAAAAATCTGTCATGGAGACATGGGTGATTATCATTTTTACTTACTTAAACACAAAATTATAAGCATTTTTCTAATATCAGTAATAGTAAATGTTGGTCTTGTCTTCCTCTATCATTTTGAGGAATTGGATGTATTTTATTTCATATTAGCACTTATGTATCGCTATATGGCTTTAATCTACACTGTGATCTTTGATAAAATTGGTGCCTTTTGATGCATCCATGTTGTTATTATTCTCCTGTCTTTATACTATGTGTGTTCATATTTAATTGGTTAAGATTTACTTCCTCTTTATTATATTATTGTTGTATTGGGGGTACATTGTGACATTGACAAAGTTGTTACAATATATCACAGTTGAATCCACCTCCTCCATCATGCTCCTTTTTTCACCACCCCCATTTTTGGAATAGTTGCAACAAGTCTCATTTTTCCATTTTTTTTACATCAGTGCATAATACTTCTACTATATTCAGCCCCTTCATACTCTCCCACTGGTACCAAACTCCAGACATGAACTGTTTTACCTTCCTGTTCTCTGAATTTGAAAAAAGGTATTATTGTTTAAAATAGTTCTAATAATTTTCCAAATAGTCATCCTTTAAAATAACATTAAAATCTTTAATTCATAAAAATGGAGATAATATCTAAAGTTATTAGCTGAACTATAACATACTTACAAGAAAAACCAAACAGATATATCTTCATGAAATTTGATTTGGCATTATATTCTTCAATGTGAACCACAAATCATGAGTAATAAGGAAAAATAAATGTTTTTGAGCTTGTTAAAATTAAAAGTTTTCATGCAAAGAAGGAGAAAGTAAAAAGAAAAGTTGCAGCACGGGGAAGATAGTTACAAATCACATGTCTGATAAGGGTGTAGTATGCAGAGCATATGAAATTCTCTTACAACTCCAATAACAAAGAGACAAACAGCCCAAGTTTAAAAAGGACAGATGCCTTCAGTGATCATTTTTGAAGGAAGATGTAAAAATGACCATTGACACATGAAATGCAGAGCAGAAGCACAATGAGATATTGCATCATGTCTACAGGAATGCCTGGAATTAATAACAAATAGAGAAGCAAAATGAACACTAACTAGCTTTGGCAAGGATACAATGAAATTAGAATCCCCAAACATTACTGGTGTGAATGTGGAATGGTGCATTCTCTGCAGGAAGTAGCTTGGTACCTTCTGAGGTTCTAAATCAATAGAAATCCAAAGGGCCCTGCAAAACTGTAAAAATGGATTTAATATATACCTGGACTTAAATGTGCACTACAGCATTATGAACAATAGTCAATGTGTAGAGTTAACAGAAGTGTATACCAGTAGCAGAACAGATTAAACAAAATGTGGCTTGTACACACAGTAGAAATTTATACAGTCATAAAAAAGAAATGGGCTATGGAAGCATGCTACCGTACATGATTTTTTAGTGTTGATTGAAGTAAGCAAGATAAAAAACAAGTGCCTTACGATTCCATTCATATAAATTACTTAAAATAGGGTAATTAAGAGAAGAATATGGATCACAAATTACAATAGACTGGAGAGTTGGTTCTTGATATGTACAGAGATTTTGCTTTAGGACATTGAAAAAGTTGTGCAATTTTATATTGATGATGGTGGCACAATATTCTGGAAAAATAAATTTCACTGAAATACACTTTAGAATGATTCATACTCTGGCAAATGTTATTGTACATATTCATATATGTTATTATATATCCATATAACATAACACATAATACTATTATATACATAATATGATACATATCCCTGAAGTACATTTTAAAATAGAACAATTAAGATGCAAAACACAATAAGATCTAGTTACTATATTGAAAGAAATTAGACTTAATTCATAGATTGTTATGAAGGGAATTATTATTCCAAGGAAAATGAAGAATTTCTACATTTATTTGTGATACATATATATTTTATTACCAACTGGAATGGTGTTCTATTACTACCGCTGAATAAAACATTATTTCTATGTTGTCTTGTGAAACTCTGTTGTATCCCATCCCTGCTCTGCTGTGAAATGATTCAGTTATCCATACTAAGTAAATAAATACATTCCAGATGCCAGATTTGTCATCTGTATTATTTTTATTGATTATTTAGCCTAAGACCTCACTTAGAATTCAATGTTTTTCTGGCGCATTTATCCATTTGATATGTTGGCCTTGTTAAACACAGATAATCATTAGCAATCCATGGTAATAAAATTTTAAATTTCAATTTCACGTGCATCATAGAGTAATTTAGATTGTTTTAATTAATAGGAATCTTGAATTTGTATCTTCTCAAACAAAGCCTAAGCTGTTTATTGTTTGGTGCTCTAATAGAATTTTTCTGAATTCTAGTGAGAACATTAATTCTGCTACTAGATTACTTTAATTCTTAAGGAAATTATGTTATCTACAAACAACTACTCATATCAGTAACTCAGCAGAATGAACTATGGTAAATTTTGAGACTTAATCTCAAAGATGCCCAAAGCTAGCCTTTGTGTCTACAATATCATTTCCTGCACATCTAGGAGATTCAGTCCATAAAACCAGCTAGAATTTCCACCAACTGTGGACAAACTATACAATATTTCTTAAATATACAGTGATTTAAATTTCAACAAAGTATAAATATCAGCATACAAGTGGAAATTATCCATAATCTTTTGAAAAGAAGAAATCTTGGGTTTCACAATAAACTAGTACCAAAATCTCAGGTGACTAGTCTTAGACATAACACTCCATCTCTTCATCAATAAAGCATCTTGCTTCATTTAAAAGCAGGTTGTACATCTGTTTGGAGGCTATGAGGTCACATGTCTCATTGAAACACACATGTGTGAATGGTTTTCTTTTAGACATAAACTGCCCACTGAGATATGGCATCTGAAGCAACCCAGCAACTGTGCACAACATCATAGCCATATTTTTATTCATAATTTCCCTGTCTCCACACAGTTTTCAAATTGAACCCTATTGAAAAATCTATGTTTTTATCTTAAACCACATTCTGTAAACAAAAGCTCCCCCTGTATGGTGTGTGGGTTCTTCCTTCACAACTCATTCATCATTGCTTGGTAATCACATTACCTAAGTGAAACACAAATCTCTTTTTCTTTCTCTCTCTTTCTCTCCCTGCCCCTTGATTGCCTTGTTCATATCTCAGATATATTCACCTATGAACTCAGAAAATTAGGTTGTGCATCAAACTTATTTCTATGTTAATATTCTCTTCATAATTGTTATGATAGTATAGGTTTTGATAACCTAAAATAATGAACAGTTTAGGTAAATACATTACAAATATTGTTGGGTATAAAGGAAAAATATTAGACGCTAAATGATCTGTATGCCTGTAACTTCCAAATAAACTAAATAAAATTTTGTAATATTAGATGATCTCATCAAAGCAGAAAGTTGTTTCTGGACATGGAACTTGTAAGATGCACTCCCTTCATGTTTTAGAAACCACTGGAGTGTTAAAGAAAAATGAATGAACAAGTCATTTTCGAAGAGTGCCTGCACATTCTGGGAAAATGAGCCTTGTAATTCCATTCAATGACAGAGGCATAAGACATGAATAATTATGAAGCTTGATTCTAAGAGGAAGAGGTCAAACATAGACTAAAAATTGAAAGGCTCCAAAATGAGATATACTTACTATTTTGTTCTTGTTACATTTATTCCTTTCATTCTTCAGGTAAGATTCACAAAACCCAGAGAATGGTAGATGCCATAGAAAATGGTCACTTGAATACAATTTACGTATTAGCAAATTTACAAACAAATACACTTGAAAGGTAGGTATATCAAACACTTAGAGGGTTGTGGTTGTTTTCTTTTCATGTATCAATCGTATTGCACAAAAAGGAAAGAATGCAGGCATTAATCAAGGTTCATTTTATGTAGAACACATTTTTGCCACATTCAAGCGGATCTGCTTGGTCTTCAAACCATAAACAAGTGGATTGAGAAATGGCGGGACCAGCAAGTACATGCTAGAGAAGAGGATATGGATGTAAGGGGGAATGTGAGAACCAAACCTATGTGTGAAGAAGGAGAAGAAGGCAAGGAGGTAGAACTGGAGGAACACACATATGTGAGCGACACAGGTATTAAATGCCTTAAATCTGGCCTCTTTCTGGGGCAAACGAAAAACTGTGATAAATATCTGTACATAAGACAATGTGATGAATGTGAGGTCAAACCCTGCAACAGCGAAAGCCACAAACAAGCCATAGATTTTATTGACTCTGATATTTCCTACAATTAGTTTCACAATGGCCATATGCTCACAGTAGGAATGAGAGATGACTGTTGTGTGATATAACTGAAACCGGTGCTGAAACTTTATCAACACTATGCATGGGGATACGAGAATAGCAGCCCTGGCCAGTAGGAAAGCTCCCATTTGTGTGATCAGCTGGTTGGTGAAGATGGTCCCATGTCTCAGTGGGTAGCAGATGGCCACATAATGGTCCAGGGCCATGGCCAGCAGGATGCCTGACTCTATACCTTGAAAGGTATGGATAAGCCACATTTGAAGCAAGCAGGAATCAAAGTAGATTTCTGGAATATGAAACCAGATGACTCCAAGCATCTTGGGCATAATGCTGCTAGCAAGTGCAATGTCTGTGGCTCCTAGCATCCCTACAAAAATGTACACAGGCTCATGGAGGCTGTGCTCTGCTTTGATGATAAAGAGAAGGAAAGAATTTCCAATCATGCCAATGAGATACATGGCACAGAATGGGATCCCAATCCAGCACTGCACAGACTCTAGGCCTGGGATACCAATTAGTGTCAGCACAGAAGGCATGAAGACCGTCATGTTGGAGGGGTACATGGTGTTCTTAGGCTTCCTGATGTCAAACAAAAGAAGTTTCTCAGGCAGTGCTATTGCACTCTACTTTCTGTTCTTATCCAAAGTCAACTAAGAGTGTCTTATTTTGGTAGACCACTCCATAGAAATATACCACTGTTTTCAGAAAGGTCATCCCTGTTTATTGAGCCAAAGAAAGATGTTAAGTGCATGTCTATTTGATTCCATTAGAAAGAACAAAATCACATGTGTAAAAGTTGAAACTGCTCTTGTGTCTGTCAGTTCCCCTTCATATCTGTGGATTTAAAGTGAGACTTCTTTATTTGATTGGTATTTTCATTCTATCCCATTTATGAGTGTCTTTATCCTAGATTTCAGGTTTTTTTCCAGTGTTCTCTTCCTAAATGTCTTTAGCTGAAGGAAAGCCAGTTCAGTCCTGCCGATTTTCACCCTGATTAGTATACTAGTATAGAAGGCACCAGAGATAAGAATAGTTGACTCAGGTGTATATTGGCAGGTATCTCTATGTCACCCAAATCTATGTAAGAGTAAATGTCTTTTCAAAGAGTCTGGAAGAAGGGCTTTGAAAAGAAAATTCAAAGCCATGTACTTTTGAGGCAAAGTTCCTGCCACATTTAAAATTTCTCACAATTCTATATTCCTTTGTTTTTATTTACATGAGATGAGCTTATTAAAGTTTATTTTGAACTTCAGTTAACTAAAATTCTGTAATATACTGCAGAATAGCTCGAGAGGAGCAACCTCCAATAGAATGGAAAGCGGTAATGCACATGGAAAGACAACTTTTTTTTTTTTTCTTGTTACAATATGCTTTGAACTTAAAGCCTCACATTTGACAGGGAAGTGTTCTATCAGTCAAGCCCAGGATTTGTTATTAATGAAATGCATAATGGAGAATTGACAATGATGTTACCTAGCCAGAATACAGTATAGTTTCTTGGGTTTCACCCTTGCAGAATTATCATTAGCATGAAATATGGCTGATATGTTTTCGTTAGTTTTTAAAAAATTAGAGTTAATCTTGAGGTTTCAATAAATCTCCTTTGCTGAGTTTAAGCAAAGGAGATTTATTGAAAAGAAATAGGTGATAAAAATAGTTTTCTTTAAAGGAGTCAAATAGTGTACTAGCAGAGACAACAGACAATTGATAAGGATATGGAGATCATCATATTAAGTGAAGTAAGCCAGCTCAGAAAGAGAAACGTCACAAGATTTCTCTCATATGTGAGGATAGATACGAATACAAGCATAAACATATATACATATATACAGAGCAATTATCCAACACTGGAACTGCTTGAGGCGACTAAGTGAGAAGGGAACGGAGCAGACAATGACATTGCGTCATATTGAAATACATGGCATCTGTGTGGGAACAAGACACAGTGAAATGAAGTAAAAGCTGTTGAACAATATGGGATGGGCAGAAACAAGAAGGAAAAGTAAGAGAGGGTGCTGGAAGAGTTAAAGCACACTTATTTACAGGTGGAATACTGAGGCAAACCCCACTGAACAATGAACACAAATATTGAAGGATAGAAATGTAAACTAGGTCATGCTAAAGGGAGGTTACTTGAGGGAGGGGAAAGGTCAATGAATAGGATACAGGAGGTAAATATGGTCAATGTACTTACATACATGTATGAATATAATGTTAAAACATGCTGAAGTCTTTTTAAGATGAGGAAGGCGAACAGTAGAATAATGGATTGAACGAACTTAATCAGGGTACATTGTATGCATATATAGAAATGTCTCAACACAACCCTCTGTGCAATATTATGTACTAAAAAAATAAATAACTGAAGAATGTTCAAATTTCCCAGTTGGCTGAATTATCTCATATCATAGCTTATAACTTGAAAACTTAGGTGAAATTTCTCTGATCAAAAGTATCACTTTTAAAAATTACATATTATTAATTAAAAAATTCTTCAGTTATGTATAGAGAAATGCTTATGATGAGTTTTGCAACACAAAATCATGCTATCTTATTCTTTCAAAGCTTTCAAGGAAATTTCCTTATGCCGGAAGGCTCATGAATTGTCTAACCTTATCTTTGAGTTAAAAAATATGCCAATAATTCAGACAGTGCTTCTGGTTGCTGGTGTTGACTCTCCCGTAAAAGAATGAAGTTATCTGAGGACGTTTTATGGAAGCAAGGCTGTATCTGCTGACATATATTTAGGATAAAGCAGTCAGTTAAATACTGTGACAATCACAGGATTTTATACCAATATTTACTTTTATGATATCCCAAACTGTTGGTCAGTGAATCTTTCTAATAAGAGCAACATTTTTTACCTTTGAATGCAATCTAGCTAGAATTGGATATATTTAGGAAGCATGGGTATCTGAATTATTCAAAGGTATTGTCCTGAACTGGTGAGCATTACTTAACAAATACAAAGAGGGGAGTGGTAGGCATAGGGTATGTAAGCACCTGGTTAGATGAATAGTATGATTGTTATTGGAAAAGCTGTTAATAATAAATTATGGGAGTATAACTGGTAATTGTGGGACTTACCCCTAGTCATTGTCATCAGTTGGCTTGACTTTCAACATGCACATGATGAATATCTTCTGTTTTTCATGTCCCTTTCAATAATCACACGGCAATGTTCTTCTTTCATGGCGTCCAGTTATGTTTCCTTGAGTTTTATGTGTGGCTTCTGTTTAACAGAACCTACTTACTGTCATGAACTGTAATCTCTTTGGTGCCAGGAAATTCTGCCAATAAGATACTGTGAACATGTCAGGATAGATTTTCATACTTTTCTTTTGTCTCTTCCATACACACATTCTTTTTCCTCACTATGTCTATCTGAAACCATAATTGTGTGGGTAAAACCACTGCAACATTCATGGCAAGGACTGGAACCCAGTGTCTATTTTAATGTTCTCTAATGAATCTGTGGAGAAGGAAGAGGCATCATGAACATGGAATAAAGGATTTTCAAGTCACCAGCCCAAGCCACAGGGACCAAACAGATTTTCAAACATCCCACTTGGGTTCATTCACATAAAAGGCTCCTAATGATTTTCACACTTAGAGAGGTCCTGTGACTCTCTTCTTTATTCCCTTTAGGCTAAATACAGTGATTCATAAATAAGTGCTTTTTCTTTTTAATCATGACTTCTTTTGCTATCCTTATGTACAGAAAAAAAAAAACCTTGTGTACGCTTCAAAGCAAATGCTACTCTATTGTTAAAAATATTTTTGCCATACTTCCTTTAATGGAGGCCAAGATTTATCTTTCTAGAATGAAAGTAGTTGTGTATCCACAACTACTCCTTTACCACGTATCTTCCAATTAATCTTCAGCAGTCTCACTCTTCCAAAGTTTATTTGACTGATACCCTTTTGGTAAAATCAATAACATTCCGGAGTGACGAATTATATCAAAGATGTCTAAGTTCTGCCACCTACAGATCTAAGCAAGTTGTTTCACAATTGATTACATTTTATTCATCTTGCCCTTTCTCTCATTTTCCTTGTTACTTTTGTTGCTCCTCGTCTTTCCAAAAGCAGTGGTGAAGTTGGTTCTGGGTGAGGTTGAAAGCTGTCAGCACAGCATGCCAGTGTCTTGTGATAGCCCCCACTCTCCTCCTCCACTGAGCAGGGTCTGAAAGAACAGAGACTTGTTCTCAGAACACCTGAGTCCCTCAGTTCCCCTCCACCAGTACAGAGCTCAGTGCTTTGTTTGATCCCTCCTCAATAAGATGGGTTTGGTGGGCAATCCTAGGGTCACGCATGGGCTGCGTCAGAGGCCTCAAAGGCCAAAAGTGGAGTCTGTACCGCTCATGAGAATCTGCTTGGCTGATGGACAATAAAGCACTGTGCAGGGAGTACATGCTTCAAATGCACAGGTGTGAGATGCTTCCTATAGTTGAAGGAATTCTATCTTGTACTATAGATGAACCATCAAGAAACAAATAAGAAAGTAGTGCAAGGAGTCAGATATGTAACTCAGAGATGGATATGGTGATTTTCAGTGAAGCTTTCATGTCTTGTTAGGACTATTTGTCAGGTATAATTAATTCAATGCTATTTAATATTTAACAATTAACTCCTCAAATAAAAATGTCCTGATTTTATGATTGGCTGATTTTTGTGCTTTAATTACTACTACCAATTACAAGATGTAAATGTGAGTCCATTGACTGCAGTTATAAAATGTTCATCACATACGTTACGGGACAGCTGTGATACAGGATGAATACAGCATCAGGCATGACCTAAGTAGATCGTAGATCTCAAATACTTGAGATCGAACCCAATCTTCCTACATACATCCTTTTGTTGCTGTTTACTGCTAACTGAACTGTAGTCATTTAGTTTCTCTGACAAGACAGGGCAATAGCAGATAGAGTCAGCATCTCTTAAGGAGGGATTTTCCAAGTTTAATTTTTTTCAGAATGTTTAAAAGGTTTACAGAGAGGATGAGGGAAGCATTTGCACTGACAGGCATTACCATGGTATAAATGGAATATGCCAATGCAAAAGCAATGGAATCATTAATTTTACAAAAGCACTCATTATAGTTTAAATATAGAATATCAATTCAGGTTGTGTATGTGTTTTCCATGCCTTCTCTTTTAACTTTACTACCCTTTGAATCCAAAATTACATCATACATAACTTTAATTTAGCCAATTTAGCATGTGTTTGTTTACAACTTGTACTTATCATTCAAAAGAACCTGTTCCATACCCATATTAAAAAATAGATTGATTCAGAGATGAAGATAGAGGTATAACTTCAGACAGATGTGTAACTAATGAAAAAGAGATAGTAATGGTGGTGGCAATAATAGAGAGAGAGAGAGAGAGAGATACAGAGAGACAGTGAGATAGAGAAAAATAGTGACAAAGACACAAAGAGACTTTATTCCAACTGAAAAAACTCTGTCATGGTGACATGGGTGATTATCATTTTTACTTACTTAAACACAAAACTATAAGCATTTTTCTAATATCAGTAATAGTAAATGTTGGTCTTGTCTTTCCTCTATCATTTTCAGGATTTGGATATATTTTATTTCATATTAACACATATCGCTTGTATTGCTTTAATCTACACTGTGATCTTTGATAAAATTGGTGCCTTATGATGCATACATGCTGTTATTATTCTACTGTATTTATATTATGTGTGTTCATATTTAATTGGTTAAGGTTTACTCCTCTTTATTATATTACTGTTGTTGGGGGTAAACTGTGATATTTACAAAAGTTGTTACAATATATCACAGTTGAATTCACCTACTCCACCATTCTCCTTTTTTTCACCTCCCATATTTGGAATAGTTTCACCATGTCTCGTTTTTCCATTTTTTTTACATGAGTGCATAATACTTCTACTGTATTCAGCTCCTTCACACTCTCTCACTGGTACCAAACCCCAGACAGGAATTGTTTACCTTCCTGTGCTCTGTTTTTGAAAAAAAAGGTAATTTTGTTTAAAATAGTTCTACTAATTTTCCAAATAGTCTTCCTTTCAAAAACATTAAAATCCAAACATTTTTTTGCACATGTATTTTTATTTTATTTTATTTTGTTCCTTTAATCACATGTGCATACATTTTTGGGTCATTTCTGCACCCTTTCCCCTTTCCCCACCCTTACCCCCTTCCCCACCTCAGTTCCAGGCAGGTCACGATGTGCCCTTATCTCTGATTTTGTTGAAGAAAAGACATAAGCATAATAAGAAAGACAAAGCATTTTTGCTAGCTGAGTTAAGGATAGCTATACAGAAAGATTCCTACCATTGCTTTCATGTACCCATATGTTACAACCAATGTTGATTAAACTCTAACTGATCTTTACACTGGTTCCTGATCCCCTTCTCATGTTAATCTCTGTCATTTTAAGGTTTCTGTATTAGTTACTCTGGAGTGGGGACATCAAATGCTTTCATGTTTTGGGTTTTCTACATATTCCTATCTCTCCCATATGTGCTCTTTCCCTGTCCTGTGATCCAAGTTCTACTACATTGCTGCTTTTGCCCTAGATCTAAAGTCTGCATATGAGGGAGAACGTAAGATTTTTGGTCTTCTAAGCCTGGCTGACCTGACTCAGAATGATGTTCTTCCAGTTCCATCCATTTACCTGCAAATGGTAAGATTTCATTTTTCTTCCTGGCTGAGTAAAATTCCATTGTGTACAAGTACCACATTTTCTTGATTCATTCATCATTAGTGAGGCATCTTAATTGTTTCCATAACTTGGCTATTGTTATGCCAAAGTTCTTAAAAATGGAGATATGATCTAAAGTTAGGAGCTAATCTATAAAAAACTTAGGAGAAAATCTATAGAATACTTAGGAGAAAAAAAACCAAACAGATATATCTGCGTGAAATTTGATTTTGCATTATATTCTTCAATGTGAGCCACAAATCATGAGTAATAAGGAAAAATAAATGTATTGGAGCTTGTTAAAATTAAAAGTTTTCATGCAAAAAAAGAGAAAGTAAAAAAAAAGTTGCAGCATAAGGAAGATAGTTACAAATCACATGTCTGATAAGGGTACAATATGCAGAGTGTATGACATTGTTGTACAACTCCAATTGCAAAGAGACAAACAGCCCAAGTTTAAAATGGACAAATGCCTTCAATGATCATTTCGGAAGGAAGATGTAAAAATGACCATTGACACAGGAAATGCAAAGCGGAAGCACAATGAGATATAGCATCACATCTACAGGAATGCCTGTAATTAACAATGAAAAGATAAGCAAAATGAACACTAACTAGCTTTGGCAAGGATACAATGAAATTAGAACCCCCAAACATTACTAGTGTGAATGCAAAATGGTGCATTCTCTGTGGCAATTAGCTTGGTACTTTCAAAGGTTCTAATTTCAGTAGAACCCCAAAGGGCACTGCAAAATTGTAAAAATGGATTTGAATATATACCTGGACTCAAATGTGCACTACAGCATTATGAACAATAGCCAATGTGTAGAATTAAAAGAAATGTATGCCAATAGAGGAACAGATTAAACAAAATGTGGGTTGTACACACAGTGGAAATTTATACAGTCATAAAAAATGGAGTATGAAAGCATGCTATGGTACATGATTTTTTAATGTTGACTGATGAAAGCAAGATGAAAAACAAGTGCCTTATGATTCCATTCATATGAATTATTTAAAATAGGGTAATTAAGAGAAGAATATGGATCACAAATTACAATAGATTGGTGAGTTGTTTCTTGATATGTACAGAGATTTTGCTTTAGGACAATGAAAAAGTTGTTGAATTAGATATTGATAATGGTGGCACAATATTCTGGAAAAATGAATTTCACTGAAATGTACTTTAGAATGATTCATATGCTGGCAAATGTTATTGTATGTATTCAGATATGTTATTATTTATCCACATAACATAACTCATAATATTATTATATACATAACATGATACATATCCCACTAAGTACATTTTTGAAAAGAACAATTAATATACAAAATACAATGGCATCTAGTTAACATATTGAATGGAATTCAACTTAATTTATAGATTGTTAGGCAGGAAATAATAATTCCAAGGAAAATGAAGAATTTCTAGATCTATTTGTGATACATATATATTTTATTACCAACTGGAATGGTGTTCTATTACTACTGCTGCACAAACATTATTTCTGTGTTGTCTTGTGGAACCCTGTTGTCTCGTGGAACCCTGTTGTCTCTCACTCCTGCTCTGCTGTGAAATGATCCAGTTATCCACAATAAGTAAATAAATGCACTCCAGATGCCAAATTTATCTTTTCCACCTTAATCTATATTATTTTTATTGATTATTGAGCCTAAGGTCTCACTTAGTATTCAATGTTCTCCAGGTGCATTTGTCCATCAGATATGTCCTGGCCTTGTTACACACAAGAATGATTTTTCCAGATAATCATCTGCAATCAATGGCAATAAAATTCTAAAATTCAATTGCTCTTAAACAAATTATTATTAAGCATCATAAAGTGATTTAGATTGTTTTAATTAATAGGCATCTTGAATTTGTATCTTCTCACACAAAGCCTAAGCTATTCAATGTTTGGTGCTCTATATAAATTTTTCTGAATTCTAGTGAGAACATTAATTCTGCTACTAGATTACTTTAATTTTTAAGGAAATTATGTTATCTATAAACAACTACCCACATCAGTAACTCAGCAGAATGAACTATTGTAAATTTTGAGACTTAATCTCAAAGATGCCCAAACCTAGCCTTTGTGTCTACAATATCATCCCCTACAGATCTAGGAGATTCAGACAATAAAACCAGCTACAGTTTCCACCAACTGAAGACAAACTATACAATATTTCTTCCATATGCAGTGATATTAATTTGAACAAGGTATAAATATTAGCACACAAGTGGAAATTATCCATAATCTCCTGAAAAAAGTTTTCACAATCAACTAGCACTAAATTCCCAGGTCACTAGTCTTAGATACAACACTCTTTCTCTTCGTCCATAAAACACCTTGCTTCATTTAAAAGCATGTTATACATCTGTTCGGAGGCTATGAGGTCACATGTCTTGTTGAAACACATGTGCGAATGGTTTTCTGTTAGACATAAACTACCCAGTGACATATTGTATCTGAAGCAACCCAGCAACTGTGCACAACATCATAGCCATATTTTTATTCATACTTTCCCTGTCTCCACACAGTTTTCAAATTGAACCCTATTGAAAAATATGTTTTTTTCTTAAACCACATTCTGTAAACAAAAGCTCCCCCTGTATGGTGTGTGTGTTCTCCCTTCACAACTCATTCATCATTGCTTGGTAATCACATTACCTAAGTGAAACACAAATCTCTTTTTCTTTCTCTCTCTTTCTCTCCCTGCCTCCTGATTGCCTCATTCTTTCTCTCAGAAATATTCAGCTATGAACTCAGAAAAATTAGGTTGTGTGTGAAACTTATTTCTATGCTAATATTCTTTTTATAATTTTTATGATAGTATAGGTTTTGATGAACTAAAATAATAAACAATTGGGATAAATTCATTACAAATAATTGTTGGAGACAGCAGGAAAAAATCATAGATGCTAAATGATCTGAGCGCCTATAACTTCCAAATAACCTAAGGAAAATATTTGTAATAGTAGTCAGTCTCATAAAAGCCAGAAAGTTGTCTCTGAATATCGAACACATAAGATGCACTCCCTTCATTTTTAAAAAACTACTGGGGTGTTAAAGAAAAATGAATAAACAAGTCATTTTTGAGAGTGCCTGGACTTTCTGGGAAAATGAGCCATGTAATTCAATTTAAAGACAGAGGCATAAGACATGAATAATTACGAAGACTGATTCTAAGAGGAAGAGGTCAAACATAGACTAAAAATTGAAAGGCTCCAAAACGAGATAGACTTACTATTTTGTTCTTGTTACATTTATTCCTTTAGTTCTTCAGATAAGATTCACAAACCCAGCTACTGGTAGATGCGATAGAATATGGTTACTTGAATACAATTTAAATATGAGCAAATTTACAAACAAATATACTTGAAAGGTAGGTATATCAAACACTTAGAGGGTTGTGGTTGTTTTCTTTTCATGTATCAATCGTATTGCACAAAAAGGAAAGAATGCAGGTATTAATCAAAGTTCATTTTATGTAGAACACATTTTTGCCACATTCAAGCGGATCTGCTTGGTCTTCAAACCATAAACAAGTGGATTGAGAAATGGCGGGACCAGCAAGTACATGCTAGAGAAGAGGATATGGATGTAAGGGGGGATGTGAGAACCAAACCTATGTGTGAAGAAGGATAAGAAGGCAAGAAAGTAGAACTGGAGGAACACACAAATGTGAGTGATGCAGGTATTAAATGCCTTAAATCTGGCCTCTTTCTGGGGCAAACGAAAAACTGTGATAAATATCTGCATGTAAGACAATGTGATAAATATGAGGTCAAACCCTGCAACAGCGAAAGCCACAAACAAGCCATAGATTTTATTGACTCTGACATTTCCTACAATTAGTTTCACAATGGCCATATGCTCACAGTAGGAATGAGAGATGACTGTTGTGTGATATAACTGAAACCGGTGCTGAAACTTTATCAACACTATGCATGGGGATACGAGAATAGCAGCCCTGGCCAGTAGGAAAGCTCCCATTTGTGTGATCAGCTGGTTGGTGAAGATGGTCCCATGTCTCAGTGGGTAGCAGATGGCCACATAACGGTCCAGGGCCATGGCCAGCAGGATGCCTGACTCTATACCTTGAAAGGTATGGATAAGCCACATTAGATTTCTGGAATACGAAACCAGAAGACTCCAAGCATCTTGGGCATAATGCTGCTAGCAAGTGCAATGTCTGTGGCTCCCAGCATCCCTACAAAAATGTATATAGGCTCATGGAGGTTGTGCTCTGCTTTGATGATAAAGAGAAGGAAAGAATTTCCAATCATGCCAATGAAATACATGGCACAGAATGGGATCCCAATCCAGCACGCACAGACTCTAGGCCTGGGATACCAATTAGTGTCAGCACAGAAGGCATGAAGACCGTCATGTTGGAGGGGTACATGGTGTTCTTGGGTCTTGTGATGTCAAACAAAAGAAGTTTCTCAGGCAGTGCTATTGCACTCTACTTTCTGTTCTTATCCAAAGTCAACATATTAAGAGTGTCTGATTTTGGTAGACTGCTCCGTAGAATTATGTCACTGTTTTAAGAAAGGTTGTCCATGTGTAGTGAGCCAAGAAAGATGTTATGAGCCTGACAGTTTGATTCCAGTAGAAAGAACAAAATCACATGGGCAAAAGTGAAACTGTTCATCTGTTATTTCCTCTTCAGACCTGTGGACAAAAAAATCAGACTTCTTTGTTTTCATTTTACTGAATTTCATGAGTCTGTCTACATCATAATTTCAACTTTTTTCCAATGTTCTGTTCCTAATTGCCTTTAGTTGAGGAACAGTCAGTTCAGACCATCAAATTCTCACTCTCATCAGTATATTAGTGTAAAAGACAATAGTGATAAGAATAGTTGAAATTCAGTACATAGTGTTTTCCATATCTTTAGGTATCTGTAGGCCATCCATATCGCTATAAAAGTAAATGTCTTTTCAAAAGAACCTGAAGGAAGGTCTTTAGAAAAGAAAATCAAAATGAGGTACTTTTGACAATTTAGACCAAAGATGCTTGCCACATTTTAAGTTTCTTATAATCTTATCTACTTCTGATTCTATTTCTAAAGATGAACATCTTATAATTTATTGCTCAATTAGCCAGACTTCTGTAATATACTGCAGGATATCTAGATAGAAGGAACCTCTAATAGAATGGACAGTGGTAATGCACATGGAAACAGGACTTATTTTTTTTCTAGTAGTAATAGGATTTGAACTCAAAGCCTCACATTTGACGGGCAAGTGCTGTATCTGTTAAGCCAAGGATTCATTCGTAATGAAATGCAAATATGGAGAAATTTGCAATGACGTTACTTAGCCAGAATAGAGTCTAGTTTCTTGGGTTTCATCCTTGCAGTTGATATTAGCATGAGATATGGCCGAAATGTTTTCAGTAGTTTTTTAAAAAATAGAAATAATCTTGAAGTTTCATATCATTTGCTGAGTTTAAGCAAAGCAGTTTTGTTGAAAAGAAGGACGTGAAAAAATAGTTTTCTTAAATGGAGTCAAATAGAGTAGTAGCAGAGACAACACACAACTGATAGAGATATGGAGATCATCATATTAATTGAAGTAAGCCAGTTCAGAAAGAGAAATGTCACATATTTTTTCTCATATGTGGAGGATAGGTATGAATACAAGCATTATCATATATACATATATGCAGAGCAATTATCCAATACTGGAACTGCTTGAGGAGACTAGGTGGAGAGGGAACAGAGCAGACAATGACAGTGCGTCATATTGAAATACATGGCATCTGTGTGGGAACAAGACACAGTGAAATGAACTAAAAGCTGTTGAACAATATGGGATGGGCAGAAACAAGAAGGAAAAGTAAGAGAAGGTGCTGGAAGAGTAAAAATCACACTTATTTACAGGTGGAATACTGAGGCAAACCCCACTGAACAATGAACACAAATACTGAAGGATAGAAAAGTAAACTAGGTCATGCTAAAGGGAGGTTACTAGAGGGAGAGGAAATGTCAATGAATAGGGTAGAGGAGGTAAATATGGTCAGTGTACTTTACATACATGTATGAATATAGTGTTAAAACTTGTGGAAGTATTTTTAAGACAAGGAAGGTGAAGAGTGGAATAATGAATTGAATGAACATAATCAGGGTACATTGTATGCATACACAGAAATGTCTCAACATGACCCCCTGTGCAGTAATATATACTAACAGAAAACAAAAAATAAATAACTGAAAATTCTGTCACTTAATTTCCCTGATGACTGAATTATCTCATACTTTGGCCTTATAACTAAATACCTTACATGCAATTTCTCTGAACAAAAGTGTCACTTTTAAAAATTACTTGTTATTAATTAAGAAATTCTTAAATTATATATTAAGGAAAGGCTTATAAATATGTTTGAAACAAAAAATTAGCCTGTTTTATTCTTTCAAATGCTTTCAAGGAAATTTCCTTATTCCAGAAAGCTCATGAATTGTCTAATCTTGTACTTGACTTTGAAAATATGACAATAATAATAATAATTATTAATAATAATAATAGTAATTCAGACAGTGCCACTGGTTACTGGTATTAACTCTCCAATAAAAGAATCAAGTTATCTGAGGACACATTGTGGCAGCACAGACTTATCTGCTGACATAAAACTCATGGCAAGGTCTGGAACCCAGTGTCTATTTTAGTGTTCTCTAATGAATATGTGGAGAAGGAATAGGCATCATAAACATGGGATGAAGAATTTTTCAAGTTACCAGCTCATGCCACAGGGACCAAACAGATTTTCAATCATCCCTCTTGAGCTCATTCACATAAAATGCTTCAAATGATTTTTATACTTACGGAGGTCCTGTGACTCTCTTCTTTATTCCCTTTAAGCTAAATGTAGGGATTCATATATAAGTGCCTTTTTTCTTAATCATGACTCCTTTTCTACTATCGTTATTTACAGAAAAAAAAGTCTTTGTGTACGCTTAAATGCTAATTCTACTCTAATGTTAAAAGTATTTTTGCCACACTTCCTTTAATGGAGGCCAAGATTTATCTTTCTAGAATGAAAGTAGTTGTGGATACACAACTACTCCTTTACCATGTATCTTCCAATTAATCTTCTGCAGCCTCACTCTTCCAAAGTTTATTTGACTGATGCCATTTTAGTAAAATCAGTAACATTCCAGAGTGATGAATTATATCAAAGATGTCTAAGTTCTGCTACCTACAGATCTAAACAAGTTGTTGCACAATTAACTACATTTTTATTCATCTTGCCCTTTCCCTCTTTTATCCTTGTTACTTTCATTGCTCCTCGTCTTTCCAAAAGCAGTGATGAACTTGGTTCTAGGTGAGGCTGAGAGCTGTCAGCACAGCATGCCAGTGTCCTGTGATAGCCCCCACTCTCCTCCCTCCACAGAGCGATGAACTACTGAGCAGGGTCTGTAGGAACAGAGACTTGTTTGCAGAACACCTGAGTCCCTCAGTTCCCCTCCACCAGTGCAGAGCTCAGTGCTCTGTTTGTTTCCTCCACAATAAGAAGTGTTTCGTGGACAATCCTAAGGTCATGCATGGGATGCATCAGAGGCCACAAAAGCCAAAAGTGGGGTCTGTACCACTCATGAGAATCTGCATGGCTGATGGACAATAAAGCTCTGTGCAGTGAGCAGAGCCTTCCAAAACAGTTGTGATTTGCTTCCTATAGTTGAAGGAATTCTCTCTTGTACTATAAATGAGCTGTCAAAAAACAAATAAGAAAGTAGCACAAGGAGTCAGATATGTAACTCAGAGATGGAGATGGTGATTTTGAGTTAACCTTTCATGTCTTGTTAGGACTATTTGTCAGGTATAATTAATTCAGTGCTATTTAATATTTAACAATTAACTATTCAAATAAAAATATCAGATAGAGTCAGCATCTCTTAAGGAGGGATTTTTCACGTTTAATAATTTTCAGAATCTGTAAAAGGATTACAGAGAGGATGAAGGAAGCATTTGCACTAAAAGCATGACTATGGTATACATGGAACGTGCCAATGCAAAAGCAATGGAAACATTAATTTTACAAAATCATTAATTATAATTTGAATATAGAAAATTAATTTGTTTCGTACGTATTTTCCATGCCTTCTTTTTTAACTTTGCTACCTTTGTCATCCAATATTACATCATACATAACCTTAATTTAGCCAATTTAGCATGTTTGTTTACAACTTGTACTTATCATTCGACAGAACCTATTCCACACTCATAGTAAAAGATAGATTGATACACAGATGGAAAAGGAGGTAGAACCTCAGACAGATATGTAGCTAATGAGAAAGAGATAGCAATGGTGGTGACAGTATTAGACGGAAAGAGACAGAGAGAGAGAGAGAGAGAGAGATACTGAGAGACAGTGAGATAGAGAGAAATAGTGACAGAAGACACAAAAAGACTTGATTCCAACTGAAAAAAATCTGTCATGGCAACATGGGTGATTATCATTTTACTTACTTAAACACAAAGTTCTAAGCATTTTTCTAATATCAGTAATACTAAATATTGGTCTTGTCTTTCCTCTATCCTTTTTAGGATTTGGATACATTTTATTTCATATTAACACTTACGTATTGTTGTATTGTTTTAATCTACACTGTGATCTTTGATAAAAGTTGGACCTTTTGATGCATCCATGCTGTTATTATTCTCTTGTTTTTATACTATGTGTGCTTATATTTAATTGTTTAAGATTTACTTCCTTTTTTATTATATTATTGTTGTATTTGGGGTACATTGTGACATTTACAAAAGTTGTTACAATATATCACAGTTGAATTCACCTTCTCCATCATGCTCATTTTTCATCCTCTATTTTTGGAATAGTTACAACATGTCTCATTTTTTCCATTTTTTACATGGGTGCATAATACTTCTACTGTATTCAGCCCCTTCACCCTCTCCCACATAACATATCTCATAAAGTTATTATATACATAGCATGATACATATCCCCTTAAGAACATTTTTAAATAGAAAAATTAACATGGAAAATACAATAACATCTAGCTAGTATATTGAATAGAATTAGACTTAATTCATAGACTGTTATGAGGGAATTATTATTCCAAGGAAAATGAAGAATATCTACATTTATTTGTGATGCATATATATTTTATTACCACCTCGAATGGTGTTCTTTACTACTGCTGAATAAAACATTATTTCTGTGTTGTCTTGTGAAACCCTGTTGTCTCCCACCCATGCCTGATGTGAAATGATCCAGTTATCCACAGTAAGTAAATAAATGCACTCCAAATGCCAGATTTGTCATTTCCACCTTAATCTGTATTATTTTTATTGATTATTTAGCCTAAGATTTCCCTTATGATTCAATGTTCTTCAGGTGCATTTGTCCATCAGATATGTCCCAGTCTTGTTACACACAGATAATCATTTGCAATCAATGGTAGTAAAATTTTAAATTTCAATTGCACTTAATTTATTATCATGCATCGTAGAGTAATTTAGATTGTTTTAATTAATAGGCATCTTGATTTGTGTCTTCTCACACAAAGCCTAAGCTGTTTATTGTTTGGTGCTCTATATAGAATTTTTCTGAATTCTAGTGAGAACATTAATTCTGCTACCAGATTAGTTTAATTCTTAAGGAAATTATGTTATCTATAAACAACTGCCCACATTAGTAACTCAGCAGAATGAACTATTGTAAATTTTGAGTCTTAATCTCAAAGATGCCCAAACCTAGCCTTTGTGTCTACAGTATCATCTCCTGCAGACCTAGGAGATCCAGTCCATAAAACCAGGTAGACTTTCCACCAACTGTGGACAAACTATACAATATTTGTTTCATAGGCAGTGATTTTAATTTGAACAAAGTATAAATATCAGCACACAAGTGGAAATTATCCATAAGCTTTTGAAAAAAAGAAATCCTGTGTTTCACAATCAACTAATAGTAAATTCTCTGGTCACCAGTCTTAGACATAACACTCATTCTCTTCATCAATAAAACACTTTATTCATTTAAAATCATGTTGTACATCTCCTGGGAGGCTATGAGGTCACACGTCTAGTTGAAACACACGTGTGAATGGTTTTATGTTAGAAATAAACTACCCGCTGACATATTATATCTGAAGCAACCCAGCAACTGTTCACAACATCATAGCCATATTTTTATTCATACTTTCCCTGTCTGTGCACAGTGTTTTCAAATTGTGTCAAACTTATTTCTACGTTAATATTCTCTTCATAATTGTTATGATAACCTAAAATAATAGCCTAAAAATAACCTAAAATTGTTTGATAATAATAGCCTTAAAATAACCTAAAATTGTTTGATAACCTAAAATAATAATTAGTTTGGATAAATTCATTACATATATTGTTGGATACAGCAGGAAAAATCATAGGTGCTAAATGATCTCTGTGCTTGTAACTTCCAAATAACCTAAGGAAAATATTTGTAATACTAGACCATCTCATCAAAGCCAGAAAGTCATTTTTGGATATGAAACATATAAGATGCACTCCCTTCATGTTTTAAAAACCACTGGGGTGTTAAAGAAAAATGAATGAACAAGTTATTTTTGAAGAGTGCCTGGAAATTCTGGGAAAATGAGCCTTGCAATTCCATTCAATGACAGAGGCATAAGACATGAATAATTATGAAGATTGATTCTTAGAGGAAGAGGTCAAACATAGACTAAAAATTGAAAGGCACTAAATGAGATACATTTACTATTTTGTTCTTGTTACATTTATTCTTTTAGTTCTTCAGGTAAGATTCAATAACTCAGCAACTGGTAGATGCCATGGAATATGGTCACTAGCAAATTTACCAATACTAGCAAATTTACTAGCAAATTTACCAATAAATACACTGGAAAGGTAGGTGTATCAAACACTTAGAGGGTTGTAGTTGTTTTGTTTTCATGTACTACTCGTATTGCACAAAAAAGAAAGAATGCATGTATTAATCAAGGTTGATTTTATGAACAACACATTTTTGCCACATTCAAGAGGATCTGCTTGGTCTTCAAACCATAAACAAGTGGATTGAGAAATGGAGGGACCAGCAGGTACATGCTAGAGAAGAGGATATGGATGTAAAGGGGGATGTGAGAACTAAACCTATGTGTGAAGAAGGAGAAGAAGGCAAGGAGGTAGAACTGGAGAAACACACAAATGTGAGCAATACAGGTATTAAATGCCTTAAATCTGGCCTCTTTCTGGACCAAATGAAAAACTGTGATAAATATCTGTATGTATGACAATGTGATGAATGTGAGGTCAAACACTGAAATAGTGAAGGCCACTTGGAAAGTTCCCATTTGCGTGATCAGGTGGTTGGTGAAGATGGTCCCATGTCTCAGTGGGTAGCAGATGGCCATGTAATGGTCCAGAGCCATGGCCAGCAGGATGCCTGACTCTACACCTTGAAAGGTATGGATAAGCCACATTTGAAGAAAGCAGGAATCAAAGTAGATTTTGGGAATATGAAACTAGGAGACTCCAAGCATCTTGGGCATAATGCTGCTAGCAAGTGCAATGCCTGTGGCTCCTAGCATCCCTACAAAAATGTACATAGGCTCATGGAGGCTATGCTCTGCTTTGATGATAAAGAGAAGGAAAGAATTTCCCATCATGCCAATGAGATACATGGCACAGAATGGGATCCCAATCCAGCACTGCACAGACTCTAGGCCTGGGATACCAATTAGTGTCAGCACAGAAGGCATTAAGACCGTCATGTTGGGGGGGTACATGGTGTTCTTAGGCCTCCTGATGTCAAACAAAAGAAGTTTCTCAGGCAGTGCTATTGCACTCTACTTTCTGTTCTTATCCAAAGTCAACATATTAAGAGTGTCTTATTTTGGTAGACCGCTCCATAGAAATATACCACTGTTTTCAGAAAGGTCATCCCTGTTTATTGAGCCAAAGAAAGATGTTAAGTGCATGTCTATTTGATTCCATTAGAAAGAACAAAATCACATGCGTAAAAGTTGAAACTGCTCTTGTGTCTGTCAGTTCCCCTTCATATCTGTGGATTTAAAGTGAGACTTCTTTATTTTAATTGGTATTTTCATTCTATCCCATTTTTGAGTGTCTTTATCCTAGATACCAGGTTTTTTTCCAGTGTTCTGTTCCTAATTGTCTTTAGTTGAGAGACAGCCAGTTCACACCAGCCGATTTTCACCCTGATCAGTATATTAGTGCAGAAGGCACTAGAGATAAGAATAGTTGAAACTCAGGTGTATATAGGTATCCCTATGCCACCCAAATCTATGTAAGAGTAAATTTCTTTTCAAAGAATCTAAAAGAAGATCTTTGGAACAGAAAATTCAAAGCCATGTACTTTTGACAAAGTTGGAGCAAAGTTCCTGCCACATTTTAAATTTCTTGCAATTCTATATTCTTTTGTTTTTATTTCCATGAGATGACCTTCTTAAAGTTTATTTTGCACTTCAATTAATGGACAAATGACTACACTGATCATTTCTGAAGGTAGATATAAAAATGTCCATAGACACATGAAACGCAAAGCAGAAGCACTATGAGATATTGCATCAGGTCTACATGAATGCCTGGAATTAACAATGAATAGACAAGCAAAATTAACCTTAAGAAGCTTTGGCAAGGATACAATAAAATTAGAACTCCCAAACATTACTGGTGTGAATGCAGAATGGTACATTCGCTGTGGAAAGTAGCTTGGTAGTTTCTAAATTTCTAATTCCAATAGAACCACAAAAGGGCACTATAAAACTGTAAAAATGATTTTAAATACATACATGGACTCAAATGTGCACTACAGAATTATGAACAATAGCCAATGTGTAGAATTAACAGAAGTATATACAAGTAGAGAAACAGATTAAACAAAACGTGGCTTGTACACACAGTGAAAATTTATACAATCATAAAAAAGATTAGAGTATGGAGGCATGCTACAGTACATGATTTTTTAATGTTGAATGAAGTTAGCAAGCTGAGTAACAAATGTTTTGTGATTCTATTCTTATGAATTATTTAAAATAGGGAAATTAAGAGAAGTGTATAGATTACAAGTTACAAGTGATTTGAGAGTTTTTTCTTGATTTTGTACAGAGACTTTTGCTTTAGGGTAACAAAAAATTTTGGAATTATATATTGATGGTGGCACAATATTCTGGAAAAATGAATTTCACTGAAATGCACTTTAGAATGATTCATATTCTGGCAAATGTTTTTGTATATATTGGTATATGTTATATATACATATAACTTTATATATAATGTTATATATAAATAACATAATATATAGCTCCTTAAGTATATTTTTAAATTTAAAACATTGTGTAGAAAACACAGGAAGATCAAGTTAGTGTATTGAATGGGATTATACTTAATGTTTGTTTGTTTTGAAGGGAATATTTATTATTTCAAGGAAAATGAACAATTCCTACAGTTATTTCAGATGCATATATATTTTATTACCACCTGGAATGGTATTCTATTACTAATGCTGCATAAAACATTATTTCTATGTTTTCTTATGAAACTTTGTTGTCTTTGACCCCCTGCTCTCCTGTTCAATGGTCCTGTCTTCCACAATAAATAAATGCACTCCAGATATCAGAGTTGTCTTTTCCACCTTAATCTGCATTCTTTTTATTGATTTATGTCAGCTAAGACCTCAGATACAATTTAGAGTTCTTCAGTTGTATTTATTATCCTTGTGTTTCTAGGTGATGAAAGTGTTACTTTCATCATCAAAACTGTGTCATGAAATACAAAGTCTGAACAGAACAATGAAGAATAAGGATATTTAATATTTTACATAAAGTCTCATTTCAAACAAATTCTAGGACCAGATAGTGTCATTACTGAATTCTATCAAACACTTAATGAAGTACAACCAGGTCTTTACAAACTCTTCCAAAAAATCAAAGAATAAGCAGTACTTACAAATTCACTTTTAAGACTATCATTTCTCTGGTAATGAAGCCAAAGTCACTGCAAATCAATAAATGAAATTATAAACCAATATCTTTATAAACATTGATGCAAAATTCCTTAACAAAATACAAGAAAACCAAATTCTTCAACACATTTAGAGACTAATTCACCATGATCAGGTTCTATTTATCCCTGGTATATAGCAAAATGCACAAATGAATAAGTGTGATATATTACATTACCTAAAGGAGGCACAAACATTATATGACCATTTCAATAGATACTGAAATGCATTTGTCAAAAAATGAATCTCCTTCCATGATGAAAACTCTCAGTACATTAGATATAGAGAGGATGAACTATAGCACAAGAAAGGCCGTAAATAATAAACACAGAACTAACTTTAATCTCAACACTCAAAAAGTGAAAAGAGAAATCAAGATGGCAGAGAACTGATGGAACCCTGGATTCTTGACCTGGACGATTGCAAACAAATATTGCTGCTTTTTCTGCCAACCAAGATACTGCCAGAACATAGTGGCCACATAATATCCATTGATCAACCTGTAACCAACTTTTTATTTATTTATTCATTATTTATTTATTTTCTCATGTTGTGTTGGGTGTCAGCATATTGTAGCATTTACAAACGTTCTTACAATGTTAAACATATCACACTTGAATTCCCTCCCTCTGCTTCTTTCCCCAATCCTTCTATCCTGATTCCTGGAACAGTTTCTGACATGTATCATTTTTGCATTTACATACATGTATATATATTTGTTGCACCATATTCATCTTCCTATTCCTTTCCCAAAACCTCCTCTCTCCCACTGGTTCTATCTCCCTGCAGAACCTGTTCTACCCTCCTGTTCTCTGAGTTTGTAGAAGAAAAAACATAAAAGGTAAAAAACATGTTTTGCTAGTTAAGGTAAAGATAGCTACATAGGTAGTTTCCTTGTGTTGTTCCCATGCATATGTGTGTTACAACTCCAGTGGATTGGCCTTTTCCAGTCCTCTTTACTCCTCCTTGGTCCATTTTCCATGGTGGCCCTGGCCAGTGTAAAATTTCCATATTCATTCCTGTATAGTGAGCACATCAACCTCATTCATGTTTTTGGTTTCTTTCCCTTGCCCTGTCCCCCCTTTCACAGCCTCCCCTTAGTGTGACCCATGTCCAATAATATTGCTGCATTTGTTCAACTAACTTTTTAAAGCACTTAACAACCAGGTACAGGGTTGGGCTGTTGCTGTTGGCCCACAACTGGGAACAGCTGGGAGCAGGGTCAGATGGCCCTGGCCAATTTGCTGCTTTTTTCTTTTCTTTATTCTCTCTGTCTTAATTCCCTCCCATCTGGGCCAATAAAGCTCAAACACAATGCACAGAGCCACAAAAAGACACCTGCAATCATGTGGGATTTCCTGGGATTTCCTACCATAATACACACAGGCACAGAACCTCTATTTGTGGCCTGCCTTTACAGATCTCTCTCTGCCTTAGTGTGCCTGCAACTTCTCACCAACAAGCAATGAAGAGAACAACACAAAGAGACCTGTGAGCACCTGGGATACCAGGACTGCCAAAGACAAGCAGACACAAAATCTGTGTCTGCCTTCTGCCTGCACTGCCCTGTAGCTGAACACTTTTCAACAAAGTGAATCTACAAACCTGCCAGGCTTGCCCTGCAAGTGGAAGGGGTAAGTTACTTCTGAGACTCTGCCTGATCCAGAGGGTCCACTCCACTAAGGAGCGCTGGCTCAAATGCCCAGAGCTCAGTTCTCTACAGCTGTCAAATAGACAAGAGCAAGCCCCTATAAAATAAAAGCATCACAACTTCAACCTGAAATCAGAGGAGTGTCCAGAACATTCAAAGAACTGATATGTATTTTTCTTTATTTTTATTTTTTAAAAATTTACTTTTTTTAATTTTAACTTTTATTTTCATTTTTTTCCATTTTATGTTACCTACTTCCCTACACCATTCTGTCCTAACACTAACTCATTCTGCCCCATTTTGCTTTCTCTCCCCAAATTTTTCTTTCTCATCTCTTTCCATCTTCTCTCCCTTCCTTCCTCCTCACTATGTCAACCTCCTCAATACACACTACCCACTGAAGAGCCTATAATACCAGCTTTACATATTACCCCAACCTTCCTATCTCTCAGCAATCCCTGACAATGGCACCCTCTTCCACAATAGCTGAACTATACCTCAACACACACTAGGGACTTAGCACCCTAGAAACCCCATAACTCAAGTCCTTACCTGCCTGACCTCATCCATTTTCTTCCCCTTCCTTTGGTGCCAGTCTTTTTCAATATCTGATTATCCACCTCTATCTAAGAAAACGTTATCCCTCCAATCTCCACTGCTTATATATAGATAATATCACCAAAGGGCTCCCTGCACATTGGCCTGGCATTGAATAAGTGAATTTGTTATTGCTAATTAATACCGCCAAGTCACAGAACAGAAATAGCACAAAAACTTCCTAATGACTAAGCCAGTCATAGCACAGTAATTGAGTCAAGAGGAAGATATCAGGTAATTTAAATCCTGAAATAGTCACTCAGAAACATAGATGCACAGCACATCATAGAAGCATGGGAAGAAGAAGAAGGCAAGGAAACTCTTCCTCTCAATGGACAAACAATTTGATAGAGGATTTAGTTGGAAAGGAAGAAAATGAATACCCTGTTCCTGACCCTAAAAGAATGATGATAAATATGACCAGAGAGCACAATGATGTCCATGAGAAAATCTCTCAAAGAGGAAATTATGAATGAGATCATTGAGATAGTCATGGAGAAGCTACAACAGATAGTTAAACAGAATGTACAGGATGCACTCAAACAGTATCAAGACATCAGAAATAAAAAAATTGAGAAGAAATAGAAACAATTAAATGAGCTTAGAGAGGACTTCAACAAACTCCAAACTGAATCAAAGAAGACTGTAAAAAAAGAGGTTTATGAAATAAAGACAACAACACAAGATGTGAAAGAGGAATTTAACAAAGATATGCAAAACCTCAGAAGAAAGAATCAAACAGAAACACTGGAAATAAATGGTTTTTTAAATCAAATAAAAAAAAATACTGGGGAAAGCCACTCCAGCAGACTAGAACAAGTGGAAAACAGAATCTCGGGACTCAAAGGCAAAATAAATATTAAAGAAAAAAACAGAAGGATTCTTAGACAAAAGATCCAAACATGTGAAAGGAATATGCAAGAACTCAGAGACTCCATCAAAAGACCATGTGAATCATGGGTATCAAAGAAGGAGAAGAGATACAGGCCAAAGTAATATGAAATATATTCAACAAAATAAAAGCAGAAAATTTCCCTAATAACAAGAAATAGTTGTCCATTTAGGTATAGGGAGCCTCCAGTACAACAAACTGCCTTGACCAAAATAGAATGTCTCCATGGTATATTATTGTTAAAATATCCATCACAGAGAACAGAGAAAGAATATTGAAGGCTGTAAGAGAAAACAAAAAATGAATAGCATATAAAAGTGAATCCATCAAAATAACAGCAGACTTCTCAACAGAAACCTTAAAAGCAGGAGGCATGGAGCGAGGTTTCTTGAGCACTGAAAGAAAACAATTTCATTCCTGGATATTCTATCAGCAAAACTATCATTCAAAATAGATGGAAGAATAAAAGTCTTCCATGATAAATGGAAAATAAAACAATATATGACCACCCACCACCACTATAGGAGATTCTCAAAGAAATTCTACAGACAGAAGATGAAAACAAATATTACATGAAAGGATGGAAAGTTTTAAACTTCATGAAAAGAACAGAAAAGTGACAAGAGATTAGCATTGACTCCCTGGCTGCACCACACTCAAATCCTTAAACAACAAATACAGCTAAATACAGGAGTCACCACATACCCCTCAATACTAGCACTAAATGATAAGGGACTCAACACCCCCATCAAAAGATACCATTTGGCAAACTGGATTAAAAAGGAAGATCTTGGTGAACCTTCCTTGATGTTTACAAGAGTCACACATTATTGACAGAAACAAACACTGACTTAAATCTGATGGAACTGAGGATGTCTACAGAGTATTCCATCCTGCAACAGCACAATATACATTCTTCTCAGTAGGCCATGGAACTTTTTCCAAAATAGACCATATCTTAGGGCACAAAGCAAATCTCAACAGATGTAAGAAAATTGAAATAATTCCCTACATACTATCTGATCACAATGCAGTAAAACTAGAACTCAACAACAAAAGCAGCAGCAGAAAATACTTGAATAGTCGGAGGTTGAGCAACACATTGCTCAATGATCAGTGGGTCATAGAAGAAATAAGGCGGAACTCAAAAAGTTCCTGGAATGCAATGAAAATGAAAGCACAACCTATCAGATCCTATGGGACACAGAAAAGGCAGTCCTAAGAATAAAGTTTAAAGCCATGAGTACATCTATTAATAACACAGAAAGATCGCAAATAAACAACCTATTGCTACATCTCAAACTTCTAGAAAAACAAGAACAACTAAACCCAAAACAAGCAGAAGGAAAGAAATAATAAAAATAAGGGCTGAAATAAAAAAAAAAAACAAAGACCAAGAAAACTGCAAAATGGACAAAAGCCTTAAAGCATAAGATCTGAAACTGTAAAACTTAAGAAGAAAGCATGAGATGGAAAGGTCCACAGCATTGATTTAGACAAGGACATTTTGAATATGAACCTGAAAGCACACAAAAGTAACAATTGAATCCCTTTTCTTTGCACACTGTGCTTTCTGTCAAATGATTTCATTATGTCTGAGGTCACTTCAGGCAGAACAGGACCACAGGAGTAGCTTTATTCTTATGACTGTAGTCTTTCTGGATCAGCTTCCTGGGACAATTGCTATTCTTTTACCTAGATGAGGTATTCTTTGACTTTGTCTCACATTCTGATAACAATTATCCTGCTGCTCACTCATATGAAGTATTATTATTACTTCACCAAACTTGGCACCTTAGATTTTTAAAAATTTTCTCTTTATTAATTCTATGTGGAAGAGTCTGAAAATTTTACCTCAGCCCTTTCAGAACTTTCCAATTTTAGGTTGTGCATTAGTGTTTTGTTGTTGGGGAATCATTTTTAACTAGCTGAGTGTTTAGTGGCCAAAGTGACAGTAGAATCTGAAAATTCCTCTTATTTTCCTCTGCAGCAGTGACTCGGTGACTTTTTAAATTCCATAATAGTGGTATTTAAAATATAGAGACCACAGATTTTGTTCAAGTATGACACTTGATCTGACAGTAGGAGAAATTTGTCTTATACTCCTCATCTGCCAGGATTTCCCCTGTAAAATGCATATATTGTCACCACATTTAAGTATACTCAACCTCATGAAATTATTGTGATGAAACAAATTTCACAGAAGAATGCCTCAAGCATAATACAACTGTTTTCAAGTTAAACAAATTTAGTATAAAATTCAAATTTTTTAAATATACATCAAAATAGTGTTTAAAGTTCTATGTCTTCTCACTTCCTAACAAATCAAATAATTTAGAAAAGTGCATTTAAAACTTTTAAAAATTCTTCACAGTACATATGAAATAGATTCTGATAAAAAATAGCTATGATATGGTGCCTTCTGTTACTGTTTTACATATTTGCTGGTCAACATAGAAATATTTTATATTTTGACAGAAATTCAGACTGAGTATAAAAATGTTAAGACTCTACCCTCTTATTTCCTAAATCTACAAAGGAAAGGTCATTTTATTAGCCCTAAAATACAGTTATCTTCATGTATCCTTAACATAAGTTAAAATTCATGCTAATAAAACGTCATTGTTTTAAAGCATTATTGGTAGTAAAAATTAGTTGAATGAGTGGTTTTATTGAGATACTTCCGCAGAGGTATATAATATATTTTGATCAAAGTCATCCGCTCTATTATACACTCTTTAAAGCTCATTATTTTAATGGGGTTTTTTTCTCAAAAATCTTTCAGTACACTAAGCTACTCCAGTGAAAACTTTTGCAGATATTATCATTTTAAATGTGTTTAAAGTGTTTTGTTAATTTCATTTATTCTTGTTCCTCACTTGAAACAGACTTTTAAAGAGAAAGAGATAGACGTGGAGAGAGAAAGAAAGTTTTATTTAGAAATACACAATATTTAGAATTATCTCTCATTTTATCAGCATGCACTCATAGGAGAAAAGAGCAAAATGACTTGATCTTTAATTTGTTTGGTCTTAACCCCATAAATGATAAGGTTGATCATAGGAGGCACCACCACATACAGCTTGGTCACTAAAATGTATATATGACGAGGGATGGTTTTTCCCCCAAAGAGATGTGCAAAAAATGAAAAGAATGTTGGAGTATAAAACATAAGGATGACACAGATATGGGAACCTCAAGTATTAAGGGCTTTCTATCTGGAAGCCCAGGAAGGTATCTGAAAAACTGTGCAAAGTATCATTGTGTAGGACAAAATGATGAACTATAGAAATGATCCCTGAAAATATAGTCTTTGTGGGACTAAATGATGAATATTACATCCAGTCCTGTAGAAAGTAGGGTCACAATCAGACCAGATATAATGTTGACATGATATTGTCACATGCCAACCTGGCAATGCCCATGTACTCACAGTAGGAATGGGGATGAGGTTTTTCCCACAATACAGAAGTCAATACACCAGGAGGATGAAGGCAAACCAGATGAAAAAGCTCCTGACCACTGCTGCTATCCCAATCTTCCCAATGACTGAGGAGGTGAGGACTGTTGTGTATCTTGGTGGGTAACAGATGGCTACATAACAGTCAAATGCCATGGCAAGGAGAATGGCAGATTCTGCCACAAAGATGAAATGTATGAAGAACATTTGGGACACACAGCCACCAAAGAATATATCTGTGGAATTGAACCAGAAGATGGACAGCACCTTGGGTGCTGTGGCTGTGGAGAGCAGTCATCTGCGAAGGCCAGCATGAAAAGAAAGAGATTCATGGGCACATGGAGACTGCGCTCAGTCACAATCAGGAGAATAAGGAAGATGTTGCCTATGACAGTCACAATGTACATAGTGCAAATAGGAATGCATATCCAGATATACAAATCTTCCAGACCTGGGATTCCAGTCAGAACATATCACACATCTTGGGGACTGGTGTGATTATGAAAAGAAGGGACCTTTCCATAATCTAAGCCTACTACCCTTTATGAAGACCACAACGATGAGGATTCAGGAGCACCACCGAGGCTGAAGGAGATTTGATAGTAAGATTTCCCTATGTGAAACAATGACATGATGGGAAAATGTACATAAATTACACTTCTTCTATCAAAGAAGTAGTGCTCGCATCTCAAAAAAGTAGTTAACATTAAATAACTTTTTAATATATATCCTAGTACTTTACATATATAAATTTATAAACTCCTTACAATAACCTATTGAAAAGATTTCTACCCATAACCACACTCTCAGTCCTACAAATGGAAAAAGTAGGTCCCACAGTCTTTCAGTCTCTTACACTAGAATCCACTTGATTCAAAGTCAAACAGAGTAAATCTGAGCTCTGATTTTGCTCACCATCTATTACTTCCTATCAAAATAAAATTAGATGCAAACTACAAATATTTCACTAGTCATATCTCTGAAGAAAATTGATATGAAATTGAGGTTTGTCACTTATGTAAGTAGGAATAAATTTAAGCAAAATAGATTTCAAGCAACATAGTACATATGCCCTTTCCCACATTGATTAACCACTGACAGGATGCTAAGCCTTTTGCTGGCCATTAAAGATAAGAAAATGAATTAAATTGATACTTATCTGACAATCGATCCATCATTCAAACTCTAACTATGGGCAAAATTCCACACTTCCAAATTTCTAACCTGAACTATTGGCAAAGCCTAACTGTGCTAGGTTCTTATATATGCTTAGTACATAGTGAATTATATTCTGTTTCCTGAGGATCACTGGTTAAATATTAGCCATTTTACTTTATATTAGCAAGTGTACCATTGCAGCAGATAATTTACTGTTTTCATACTAAAATGTATATATGGTCCTTAGTAAAAATAGAAGAATATTTACAAATTAATAGTTCCAATTGAATGTGTATAAAAGCCAAGGGACGTTTTGGTGAAAAGGTATGACAGGAGATAAAACACAGGGTAGGATGTACGTGTGTGTGTGTTTATAAATATAAGCATGGATCTGTACATGGATATAAGACTTGTGATTGAAAGATGAATCCCAAACTTCCCACTCCCTTTCTCAGACAAAAGGTAGATAAAGACCTTATTTTCTAAAGAATACTGACTAGACGATGGAAGTATGCTGCATCTATACACAATGGAATCTTATATTATTAATGTATGATAAATAAAAACTACTCAATCCTGTTAAAAAAGAATTCATTTTCTCAGGTATTATTTGGACTTAAGAAATTACTGTCCATTCACATCTTGATTCTACTGTGGTCCAGTATACCAACCATGTACAGTACAGTTTTACTACTTTCTATTTTTACTAATTGTTGAATATCCTAAGTCTATTATAGGATGAAAATATCTAATTGTTGAATATCCTAAGTCTATTATAGGATGAAAATATCTGGACGATGCTTTTTTAAAATTACTGTTAAATATGTAAAACCCAAATGGTCAGTCAATTTGGCCGTGTCTTAAATTGGCAAGAGGATCTTTAAAAATATTAGAATAAAAGGTTAAGATGTTTGCATCTATGGATCTTCTTTGTTCACCTAAGGCAATTCTTTTGCCACATAGCTGACATTCTTCAAATCTTTATGGGAATTTGATGCATTGGATTGAGAAAAAGAAGATTAATTCTAAAACATGCCTGACACAGATCCATGCCAGAGCAATCCATGTGAATGACAAATACTCATGAAGGGTGGGTGATGGTGAGGGGCACTTTATTTTTTAAAGGCTTTTATTAGTGCATGATAGTTACACAGGGGATTTTCTTATGATATTTCCATTTATACATATATTGTAAACTGGTTTGGTTCATTCCCTCCATTATTCTTCCTTCTCCCCACGCTCCTTAAAATAAAATCACATGTATGGAAAGCACCTCAACCATATTCACCCTCCTTCATGTAAGACATACTATAAAATGATATTAGAGGACTAGAGGTGGTTCAAGTAGTAGAGTTTCTGTTTGAAAGTATAAACCCCTGAGTTCAAACTCCAGTCCTGTCAAATAAAAAAAAAATGGACATCAGATATGGGAGAAGAATAATCTATGCAATAAAAAAAAACAGAAATGGAGACACAAGGAAAGGAATATAAACTCTGCAGGTTTTCTTCGAAGTTTGTGGGTGATCTTTTAGGACACCAATAATCTTTTGTTTTATTTTCATTATAACATGTACAAGACTTGTGATTACTCCAATCATAGACCTGGGCTTCAGGTGACATTATTCTGTGGTATTATTGATGGCATATTCTGACGGAAATGTGAATGGCAGAGTTAGTGGTGCTGGGGAGGAATAGAAGCAATGTGGTTCTGGGGACATATATGATAGAATAAAAATACTGGCTAAGTCATATTCTAGTGTATGACCAGGGAAAGTTACTTACTTTGAACTTTGGTTCTCTTGTATAAAAAGAATTTAAAAATTAGTACCAATTTAAAGTGTCAGTCAGTTCTGAAGTTAGAATTTCAGCATTCTAACCACATTAATCAGCTGCATCACTGTTCCACTGACAGATGATATTAAAGCCCATAAAATAACTGTCAAAAGAGCAAAAATAATTGCTACTTTAAACACGTTTAACTTTCTAGTCCTCAGGTTTATGATTAAACTGAGGTTAAGTTTGTTTAGGGGTACCATGAAGACCAAATGTATATTCTTTTTTATTTATTTTTTTAGATATATTTCCTTATACTGGGTACATTGTACCACTTGGTAATCATCACTCCAAATCTGTTTTTTATTTTTAAAAGGTCACACAGCATAGAAATGGACACATGGGTTTTGAATTGGAGCATTATTCTTGCATTGGCACTAAATGACACCTTTATTACATACAGAAGAGAGCAAAGAGGCTGAGCTACAGCCTCTTAATATGTGTCTTGACTAGTACATTTTATATAATAAATATTCAGTAAATGTTGTAAAAATTGTGTTTATGCATGTGTGTATTCATATACACATTATTTTTAACTATTAAGCTTGTTTGACCACTAAGCCTTATTTAAATTACTAGAAGCTCATCCCATTATGCATATGATTCAGATGTACATGGAAAAGAAGAGATTGAGGAGAGATAGTGAGGATTTGCATGACAATAAAAATTGTCCTCTTTGCCTGGTTGTCTGATGATGACCAGAATAACAAAGAATGGAATCCACAGGTGAACTCTGAAGACTCTGCTGGTAACTTAGACAATTTCAAATTGTATTACTCTATAGTTTTAGTTGCCACACCCCTTTGAAGAATCATTATTTTTTTTTATGATCACAGTTTTCAGTAGATAACAATTTCAGATACCTATAAACTGTAACCCAGCTTTTTTTCTAGTTACTTATTTTTAGTAATATTCTATGCAATATGTTAGCATCTATGTCCATCAATATGTTTAATCTTCCTTACAGTGTTCTACATTCAATTGTCTAAAATCCTTGGGCCACATGTTTTGAGAAATAATTTCCCAGATTTTAGAAAAGTTAAATGATCATACTTTTGATAATAAATATTATAGCATTGATATCTTGTCTACTTCCTTGTAGTCATATAGGCATGTATTTCTGTAGGGAATATATAGACATTTAATTATGTAGAATGAATAAATATTATAAATATCCTCATTTGTTTGTGTCACATTTGACTTTAGGTCAGATTATGCTGACAAAAATCTTCAGTTTTCAAATTTCTATGGCTTTCAAGAAAATAGGCACTGGAGGTGTGGCTCAAGCAGTACAGCACCAGTCTGCAAAGCTCTGAGTTCAAATCCTAGTCCCACCAGAAAAATGGATAAGAGATTGTGGCCCTGTTAACCAAAACAGTGGTTCAAATTCCTTGGATCTCTGATTACTTTTCTATAAAATAAAGACTTGGATTGGTCAGTATTTTACCACTAATTCTTCATTAGCATGTATGATTTTCTGAACTGAACTTACACAGTTGTTTTGTAGGGAAAATAGAGCCCTGAACAGTTAGTACCATATACCAAAAGGTGGAAGACAGAAAAAGAAATGAAAGCCTTCATCTTATTACAAGGCTAAGTAAGGAAAATTGAGAAGAATCCCAGGTGGTACTTCATTTTGCACAATCTATTTGGGCACAACTGGATCCCAGCTTTCTTTGCTTTTCTGAGATAATACAGCTGGGAGTTGGTACCAATGGAGAGATGAGAGCAGAACTATTCATTCCTTTCACTTGATTTGAAGACTGTATAGTTCCCCAGCACAGGGCAACCATACTTCTGGAGCTTCGTAAAAAATGAAGAAAAAAAATTAACCTAAAGCCTTAAAAAACAGAATGAAGGACAAGAAGGTAAAACAGGTCCTTCCTGGGGGTGAGTATGAGTAGGAGTAGGGGAGGCATAAAGAAAGGGTGAAGTTGGACAAATATGGTGGACGTATCTGGTATTCAAGTATGAAAATAGAGCAACAAAACCTACTGAAATCCTTCTAATAAGGAGTGAGGGGGATAAAGAAGAAATGAGGAGGTGGTGAATCTAATTTAGATATATTATATTGTAAGCACTTATATAAATATCACAATACCCTCCATACAACAATAGTATACTAATAATAAATTTTAAAGTAATTTTCAAATTAATTTTTCTCTGAGTTAATATCTGTGCAATCAGAAGGATATAGAAATAAAATGAAAGCAGACACTCATATCTTAAGGCACATATAAAATCATCTGTACACAGCTAATCATTATTGGCCAGAAGTTGCAACTTTGGTTCATGATATTCAAGCTCTATGCCACTTAAAACAGATGCTAACCTAGGAATGCTTGCTGACTTGGCCTCCAACACTCAGAATTCAAGTTTTCTGACAAGGTTAGAGATGCAACCACAGAAAATACATGCCTTTTAACAATTCAGGAAAAATAACTGTTGGAGACTCTTTAAATGCATATTGAGAGGTAAGATGGGAATCAGGAAATGGTAGTGTGATGAGGAGAAGAAATGACATAAAGAGAAAGGTAGTCAGATATGCCAAATGTACCAAAAGCTGAAACTATAGTTAAAGAGAGAGAGAGAGAGAGAGAGAGAGAGAGAGAGAGAGAAACTAAGAGTTTCCCCAACATCGAGCTGTGTTTTGGTCTCTCAAAGTTAATGTGACTATTTATTGTTGTTGTTTTCTCTGATTTCCCAGCAACCAGGACAATGTCTGGCATAAAATGAATTTAGGGAACAAAGATCAAAGAACTTGAGCCTAGGACTATAATAAGATTTGCAGTATTCTTTCAGTATCCTTTGTCTGGAATGTTGACTTAGAAAGTATGTCTGTGATTAAACAGATCATTCTTTCAAAGGGGTCCATTTGTTTTCCTGCTCATTAAATCTGATCTATTTGTACAGACAGTTTTGTATTTTTTCCATCTTTCAGGAATGATTCTCTATGTGAATACTTATAAATTGATTGCAATAAAGCAGGTTAAAAACCAACAGTTCTTGTTCAGCCTAAAAGCACAGAGGAAGTCTATTTGTTTACACAGTATTGAATAAGACACTCATGTGTATGGGTAAGAATTCTGCTGGCCTCGAAACTGGACCACTGTGTGACAATCTGTGATAAACTGAGATCACAGATATTCTGCCTACCAATTTCTCTCTCAGATTGGGGTTGTAGTGACACTCACAATAGTACTCCTTGTAGCTCCATCAAATGTTGGTTAAATTCAACTAGACCACTGTGGTCTCTCATTACTACAGTGAGCACTTGGCCATCATGAAGTTGGCAGCAGAAGATGTTTGAAACAACCAGATCTTTGGACTGTTTGTGACTTTAAGTATACTTAGATTGGACATAATCTTTGCCACACTCTCTTACATTGGGATATTTGAAGAGCTCCCACATTAACTCTTCAAACTGCCTCAAATGGAAGAGAAGCTTGCCCACTTTTGTGTCTTCTTTGAGTTTTACCCTCTGGACTTCTTCTTTACACACAAGTTTGGGTTCCACATTCCATCCTGTATATTCAGGATCTCTGTCTAACACGTATGTATTTGTTCTACCTTTTTTTAAATACTATCGTTTATGGAGTAAAGGCCAAACAGATTTGAGGTCAACTATTCAAGATATTCCACTTTGAGGATCCTTTTTGATTTCTCATTTATATCATCTTACTTCAAATAGCATTGTTTCTCAAGCTCATTGTGCCCTAAAATGCAGTTTGGGTTTGTATTCAACATGATAAGATTTTGACTCCTTCTTAAACAATTTCACCTCTTTTGGTAATAGAAATCTTGAAGCACACATATGTCATCACATTTGAGTTTCAGTTAACACAAACTGCAAAAAGCATAATAGTTGGCTATGATATTTTACCTTTCAGAAATGGACATTTTTAAAAACCAATAGTGTTAATATTTTAGCTTCTCTCTAAGAATATCAAGTGGTATTGATACCGCTGTATATTAAATTCATTCTAATGTATTTAATTGCATTGTAAATCATTCATTCTATAATTTTAATCACTAATCATCATTATCATCATAAAACAAAGTTCTTCATTGAATGTTTATAAATTAAGCACTCAGTTTAAAAAGAAAACTTTCATTTATGCATCAAAATGTAGTCATAATTCTTTTTTTCCAAAACACCCATCATATAGCTTATAACAAGGATGTGTATGGGAAGTTATTAACATTAAATTAAACTCTAGTAGGAAAATTTGGATTGAGAACAAAGGAAATAAATATAGAGTGGTTAGCACTTAACATACTTGTTTTGTGCTGATATTTTATACAGACATTAACTAAATAAATATAAAATCAATCTTATAAATGTAGCTCAAAGAAAAAACACTAAGTCCCAAAGGAGACAATATTTTTCTATCATTTTTGTTTATGAGTATGATTTTATAAATATTTTTGCATTCCATGAGAACTAATATCCAGGATAATAATTGTATCTCATAAATGTACAGGAAATGTATATAATTGCTTATTAGACTTCTATCTTCAATGGATTTTGCTGTGAATTCTTCGATAGATTAGGGAACAATGTTTTTAATAAAAATCTTAAATAGTAGATTAAGTTCAACAGGAAGGAGCAGAATGATGAAGACAACTATGCAGGGAGAATAGGGCTAGAGTATAATGACACAGGCATCTGGTGGCAAATGACTGCTCAGAATTTTTAGAGGTTGAATTTGGGGCCTATCCTCCATTCTGCATACCAGCTCCTGGCTAGTATATGTTTGCATCACATACTTGGATATAAGTTTATCCTAGCTACATTCTGAGTGGTTGATAAAATGAAATCACACACACATTTTTTCTGAGAAAAAATGTTGAATTTTAATTATATTAGTGTACTGTTTTGGATTACATTTTCTTTAAATAGTTTTTTATTAGGATATATAAATTGTACAGGGAAGATGCATTGTGATAATTACAAACAGGTTTCTATTGTACATTGTTTGGATCCCCCCTACTAGCTCTCCTCCTTGACTGTCTCCATGTCCCACTTAAAGGAATTGCAAGAGGTTTCATTATTCTATTTCATGTAAGTATATAAAGTCCACCAAGTAGATTCCCTCACCTTCATCTCCTTCATTAACCCTTTCCACTCTCACAAGTGCCCTCCCACTGTGCCTATTTTACATTCCTGTCTTTCATTATTAATTCCGAAGTTAATGTTCAACAGGGTTTCTTGGTGTATCCCCACTGTGAGTACACTCTACTTTGGTCCAATCAACCCCTTCCCACTCCCCATATTTCAATAGCTTTTATACATATTGTTATATCTTCTCCCTTCATAGATGTTGTGTTTAAAGGTATTGTTGATGTTCTATCATTCTCTTTTCCTTTCCCTCCTTCCACCAGTTCCACAGAGTGTTGCTGTTACAAACATGTTCTATCTATGTGTTTGTATATGATCATGCTTGTTTTGTATACATGTTTATGTTTTGGCTCTATCTTCCACCTATGAAAGAAAACATGTGACCTTTGTCTTTCTAAATCTATATTACTAAATTTAACATTATGTCTTCCAATTGCATCCATTTACCTTCACTTCACGTGGCATCATTCTCCTTTATGGCTTAGTTAAATGCCATATATATATTGAATATACACCATATATAATTCCATATATTACATTATATATATATATATAAAACATTTTTTGATCCATTCACAGTAATAGGGCATGTGGGTTGTTTCCATAGCTTGGCTATTGTGAGCAGTGCTGTGATAAACATCTATGTAAAAGTGTCTCTATTGTATCCTGACTTTTGTTTCTTTGGATTATACTTTCTTATGTGAAGTTAAGATCAGATATTCTACACAATATGCTTATGATTTCACCATTATCACTGTACTGTCTTTTAAATACATTAATGACCAAATGACCTCCATAGTGTCAAAAGTCAGAAGTTTACTACTTGGACATCTATTCCATTTAAGACTTTATTCTCTTCAAGAGAGAATTCAATTGCCACTCTATCATGTGATATATCCCCTTCCTGGAATCCTTCTACTGATTCTTTTATTGGTAAAATAATCTTCATTCTACAAGAGTAGCTTGAGACTTTTTTTGGAATTTCTTCCAGGCTGCTTTAACTGAGGTTCCTCTTAGACACAGTTACATACTTTGTGACATATAGTATTCTATTCAATATGAAAATTATGTCATATTAAAACACATAATTTTATTGTCATTTTTCAATGTAACTGGATATCTAATAATTTAATAAAGTATTATTTAATGCCACATAGATTGTTGTTATTTGTCACTTAGTAAATACTCAATGATGTAGAATGACTGCCATTCAATTATTTCAGTGCCCTAGTGTGTCATTCATGAAAATGAGAAATGACAAATGATCTGAATGGGGAAAACATCAACATAATCCAATTATGTTAAGGACTGTTTAAGGAAATAGAACTCTTTAGTACAGATATCTATTTGGCAGCAGTAAATAGAATGCAGAATAAAGAAACTAATTTATTTAATCTCCATTTATCCAACACTTGTATATAAAGAATACTACAATTTTTGCTGTGCTGAGGTTTGAAACAGGGTGTTGTACATATTAAGAAAGTGCTCTACCACAGAGCTACATCCTTGTCCTAAGGAATATTTTTTATTGAAGGCCAGGCACAGTGGCTTATGCTGGTAATCACAGATTTTTGGGAGGCAAAGGTCAGGACAATTGTGGTTCAAGCCCTGGCCACAGAAAAAATTAGTGGACCGTATTTTAATGAATAAGCCAGGTATGGTTGCCAGTAGTTGGAACCTGTTATTCCAACTACTGGGAGATACAGTTTGGTGAATCACAGTGTGAGATTAGCTCTGGGAAAAAATGTGAAGCCCTATCTGAAAAATTGCAAAAAGAAAAAAAGAAAAAATATGTAGGGTGATGAATATGGCACAAATATTGTGTACACATGAATGTAAATGGAAAATGAGATTTTTTGAAACTATTCCAAGGATGGGGGAAGGAGGAAAAAAGGAGAATGAAAGAAAGGGTGAATTCAGCTATGATATATTTTAAGAACTTTAGTAAATAGCACAATGTACCCCCAGCACAATAATAATAAAAAATTTTTAAAAGACTTGTAAAATTCAAAAAACAAAGTCTCTTTTAGTATGAAAAAAAAATGAAAAACAAAGAAAGGAAAAGAAAAAGGTAGTGTCATTGCTCAAGTGATAAAATAGTTGCCTAGCAAACCTAAGACACTGAGTTAAAGCAAAATTACCACTAAAAAAGAACATTATTCTATGGAATAAACTAAATAATAAAATTCTATCCATAAGTTAATTTCATCCATATATTAACCCTACAAATCATCTAATGAATAAAAGCAATGATGAAACTGAGGCTGAGATAAATGCGAAGGTTGCTCCTCACCTTGGGATGAAGTCACAAACATCAAAAACCAGAACAAAACCTGCAGTTTTAGATTTGGACTGAAGATGTCAGTGAATATTCCTGGTTTGCATTACTATCCAGAAAATGAATTGAGATATATGAAAGGTGGGTGTGGCTACTACCCAGACCTTTGTCTTCCAGCATGTCCTTGAGCAGTGAGTCCTCCGCTCCAGTGCATCTAACAGATACCCCTTCAAGCTCTGCTAAGCTAATTCTGAGCCTTATCACAATGTAGAAATCAATTCTATGACTGTTCAGGTTTGCCACCTTCCATTCCATTTACCTTTAATTCAGACTCAAATACTTAATATCATGCAATCTTTTTGCATCTATATTATTAAGTACATGGAAACTGCCTTGAAGTTAGGAATCAATCTGATTAATCTGTGTTTCTAATGCTGCAGAACTCAATGATGGATGTCTTATTCCTCCCTTGCCACACACAATACACACACACACACACACACACACACACACAACCATGGAGTCTTTGATGCCTGACAATGCAGAATTTGCTGTAAGGTCTCAACAACTCTAGTAAACCCGAATCCAACATCTCTCTCTCTCTTTTTTTTTTTTTCCTTTCTTGTGCTGTGTGAGAGTACATTGTGGCATTTGCAAAAGTTCTAACAATGAATCAAATATATCATACTTGAATTCACATCCTCCACCACTTTCCCTTATCCCTCTTTCCCCAATTCCTAGAATAGTTTCAACAGGTATTAGTTTTGCATTTACATACGCGTGTACAAATTTTTTGCACCCTAGTCACCTTCCTGTCCCCTTTCCTTGTCTTTTCCCCACACCGGTGCCAATGCTCCCTCTGCTCCCCTTTCCCTGGAAGAACCTGTTCTGCCCTTCTTTTTTCCAATTCTTTAGAAGAAAAAACAAAAGATAAAAAGAAAAACATGACATTTTTGCTTCTTTGACATAAAGGTATCTACACAGTGAGTTTCCTTGTGATATTTCCATATATGTATGTATTATAACCACAATTGGATTATCGCCTCTATTTTTCTTCATTCTATCTTAGTCCCGTTCTTATGGTAGTTTCAGCTGGTTTAAGATTTCTATATTCATTTTTGTATAGAGAGTATATCAAGCATATTCAAGTTTTTAGTTTCCTTCTTTTATCCTACCCCTCTCATTAGTGACCTCTCTTTAGTGTGACCACTGCTTCATAATATTGCTGCATCTGTATTAGTTGTATCTTCCACATATGAGAGAGAATGTGCAGCATTTGGTCTTCTGAGCCTGACTAACTTCACTTAAGGTGATGTTCTCCACTTCCATCCATTTACCTGTGAATGACAATATTTCATTTTCTTTTGTGTCTGAGTAAACTTCCATTGTATATGAATACTACATTTTCTTAATTCATTTTTCAATAGTGGGGCATCTTGGTTGCTTCCATAGCTTGGCTATTGTGAATAGTGCTGCAATTAACATAGGTGTTCAGGTGCCTTTGTTGTTAGCTGACTCACATTCCTTCGGGTATATCCCTAGCACTGGTATTACAGGATCATGTGGCAGATCTATAGTTTTTTAAGGATCCTCCATATTGTTTTCCATAGCGGCTGTACTAGCTTACAATCCCACCAGCACTGTATGAGGGTTCCTTTTTCCTTGCATCCTTGCTAACATATTTTGTTGTTTGTTTTCTTAATGGTAGCCATTCTGATAGTAGTGAGGTAGAATCTTACTATGGTTTTGATTTGGATTTCCTTTATGACCAGGGATGGTGAGCGTTTTCTCATGTGTGTTTTAGCCATGTGGAATTCTTCATTTGAAAAGGCTCTGTTCAGTTCAATTGCTCATTTCTTCATTGGGTCATTGATTCTGGGGGGATTAGTTTTTTGATCTCCCTTTGTATTCTGGTTATCAGTCCTCATCTGATATGTAATTGGCAAAGATTTTCTCCCTCTATATGGGTAGCCATTTCTTTTGCCATGCAGAAGCTTTTTAATTTCACGGAGTCCCATTTGCCAATCTTTTCTCTTAGTTGTTGAGCCAAGTGAGTTCTACTGAGGAAGTCATTACCTACTCCTATTGCTTCCAGTGTATTCCCTGCTCTTTCCTGTACTAGCTTCAAGGTTTCAGGTCTTATATTAAGGTACTTAATCCACTTTGAGTTGGTACTTCTAAAGGGTGACAAACATGGATCTAATTTCCTTTTCTGTAGGCTGGTATCCAGTGTTCCTAGCAACATTTGTTGAAGAAGTTGTCTTTTCTCAGAACATTGTATGTTTTTGGTGCCTTTGTCTACAATTAGGTGAGTGTAGCTGTGTGGATTCATATCTGGGTCTTTTATTCTGTTCCATTGTCTTCATATTTGTTTCTGTGTCAGAGCCATGCTGTTTTCATTGCTATGGCTCTATAGTAGTGTTTGAAGTCAGGCATTATGATACGTCTATCATTACTCTTTTTGCTCAGTATTGCCTTGGCTATTCATGGATTTTTGTGCTTCCAAATGAACTTTAAGGTTGATTTTTCAATCTCTGTGATGAATGTCACTGAGATTTTGATGGGAATTGAGTTGAACATGTAGACTTCTTTTCCACAATATCTTTAAACTGTATAGATGATAGAAAGAACTCATTTTCCTAACCTGTAGATTTCATCTGATTGTTCACCTGGGTTTCATACACATATTTGAGAAGTTTAAAGTGACATTATTTTATCAATTACATTACAGAGTTCTGGACAACTCCTTTCTTCATTTTTATACTTCATTGATTAGCAAACTTATTTAGACCAATACCTCCCTTCTATCACATCCTCTTCAATAAGATTATTTGCTGTTATCTGTTATGAAGTTAGGAAATTGTGTCAGTTTCTATTACTTCTGGTAAATTCTAAGACTTTTTAATTGTTATCTTTAGCATACATGTATAGACTCTGTGCTATAAAGTTTGGTGTTTATATATTAACTGCACAATGTCAATGTGTTCAGCATCACAGTATCGTATCATGTACAGCATTATTCAGATCGGGACAAAGATAGTTTTATTTCTTCCTTCCACGTGTGTACACCTTGTTTTTGTTTTTCTTTTATTATTGAACTCACTATGAATTACAGTATGATGTTGAAGAAGAGTGGTGAGAGGTGGTGATTGCTTATTTCCAGATCTTAGGGGAAACATTGTTTCTCACCATTGAATGTGATAATAGATGTAGGGTTCTTTTGCAGACATGCTTTAACAAGTTGACGAGTTCTTTTCTATTTCTAGGTTGCTGAAAGTTATTTATTTATTTATTCTTTTGGTGGTATTAAGGTTTGAATCCACACAGTCACACTTGCTAGGCAGGGAGTGTTATTGCTTGAGCCACTCCACCAGCCCTTTCTAGTGTTGGATAATTTCAACACAGAGTCTCACAAATTATTTGCTTGTGCTAAAGCCCTCGAACATAAGTTATCTTTGTGAATGATGCATGTGTGCTTGAGAAAAATGTTTCTTGCGATGTTGGTGGATGGACTATCTATAAATGTCAATCAGATTAAGTAGACTGAAGGTGCTCTCAGGTCACTTATATTTTTACCAAACCAACCTGCTTTTATCAATATACACTTAAAAAAAATGAAGGATAGCAGGATGGAATAGGTCTTTTTTAGGGATGGATACAAGTAGGAGGGGAGGAGCATAAGGAAAGGGAAAATGAGTATGATGGATGTATTTTGTATTCACCTATGAAAATTGAAGAATGAAACCTGTTGAAATTGTTCTTAGAAGTGGGGGAGGAGGGAGAAGGATGGAGAGGTAAATCTAACTAAGATACATTGTAAACACATATGTAAACATCAAAATGCTTCCCCATGTACATATGTTATATGATAATAAAAAAAAGAAGAGAAATTTTTTTAAACTTAATCTTTAGCTGACCAAAAAGACAAAGTGAGGAATTTATGTCATCAATGACAATTGTGATGTGTTATATTTCCTGACAGTTCTGTCAGTACTTCTTACATTTTTGACACTCTGTTTTAGGTTCATGAACAGTAATGATTAGTGTGTGTCTTTAGAAAATTGACCCTTTATCATTACATAATGACCCTTTCATTTTTTCATGATTTTATATGGTATACATGGTTTGCCTAAAGCTAACATAGATAATTCAACACTATACTGTTAATGAACATTGCACATATTGTTCATATCTTACCTTTGATCTAATGTGTTTTCAATATTAAAATGGATTTCTCCCATTAATATGTACAGTTAACCTGCCTTAATGATTATAATTTGAAGAGAGAAAAGTTTTAGCACATTCATCTGTACCATATCTGTATTTAAAATGATCAAATATTAATTTATATATAAAAAAATGCCCTATTCTTTGGTACATTGTCATGTTGTTGCCTTATGGTCAAAAAGCTTTGATTGGGAAACAGGAAGAAGAAAAGCATTTAAAGCCCAAACAACTGTGATAAGGATGCACAAAATCTATAATCTTTCAGAATACAAATACTATCCACCTTTTGTTTAAAAACCAATTTCATGAGGATACTTAAAAATAAAACAGGATTTGTCACAAAAACAATGTAGGTTTCTTATATGCAATACATATATGAAATCTGTTTTTATTTTTCAGCAATCTGAAAAATCATTGTCTTTTACTTTGCATACTTAGAAAATTCACATTTAAAGTGGTTATTGGTAAAGTTGGCTTACTACTTAATGTGTTGAGCTATTTTCTATCCATTGCATTGTTGTTTATTTTTTCCTTCTTTTTCTGTCTTTTCTTGAGTTAACTCAGCATTTTGTAAAATTCTGGCATTAGAATATCAATTAGACTCATATATAATATTTAGTGGTTGTCTTAGAGTTTTCAACATAGAGTTAAACTAATCTAAGCTTATTTTCAAATAATAGTATTCTGCTTAACAGATAGTATTCCTTCAAATAAAGTTTTCCCAGGTCCTACCTGTCATTCTTTATAATATTACTGCTATTCATTCCTCTTATCCATATCTTATCCCCTAATGTCTTGTCACCACTGCCCCTGTGAACAATGAACTGTATGTTAAATAAACTAAGAATAAAAAAAGTCAAATGTTTTACTCTTATTTATTATGTTCTTATGATCCTTGTTTCTTTCACAGATTCATGTCTTTGACCTATATATTTGTCATAGTCTTAAAACATTCATATAGAGCAAGAAATTGTTGCCCTCAGTGTGGTTTGTTTCACATAAGCTCATATTAAATATGATTCTTTTTTTTTTTTTTCATTTTTCTTTTATTATTCATATGTGCATACAAGGCTTGGTTCATTTCTCCCCCCTGCCCCCACCCCCTCCCTTACCACCCACTCCACCCCCTCCCGCTCCCCCCCCTCAATACCCAGCAGAAACTATTTTGCCCTTATCTCTAATTTTGTTGTAGAGAGAGTATAAGCAGTAATAGGAAGGAACAAGGGGTTTTGCTGGTTGAGATAAGGATAGCTATACAGGGCATTGACTCACATTGATTTCCTGTGTGTGGGTGTTACCTTCTAGGTTAATTCTTTTTGATCTAACCTTTTCTCTAGTTCCTGGTCCCCTTTTCCTATTGGCCTCAGTTGCTTTAAGGTATCTGCTTTAGTTTCTCTGCGTTAAGGGCAACAAATGCTAGCTAGTTTTTTAGGTGTCTTACCTATCCTCACCCCTCCCTTGTGTGCTCTCGCTTTTATCATGTGCTCATAGTCCAATCCCCTTGTTGTGTTTGCCCTTGATCTAATGTCCACATATGAGGGAGAACATACGATTTTTGGTCTTTTGAGCCAGGCTAACCTCACTCAGAATGATGTTCTCCAATTCCATCCATTTACCAGCGAATGATAACATTTCGTTCTTCTTCATGGCTGCATAAAATTCCATTGTGTATAGATACCACATTTTCTTAATCCATTCGTCAGTGCTGGGACATCTTGGCTGTTTCCATAACTTGGCTATTGTGAATAGTGCCGCAATAAACATGGATGTGCAGGTGCCTCTGGAGTAACAGTCTTTTGGGTATATCCCCAAGAGTGGTATTGCTGGATCAAATGGTAGATCGATGTCCATCTTTTTAAGTAGCCTCCAAATTTTTTTCCAGAGTGGTTGTACTAGTCTACATTCCCACCAACAGTGTAAAAGGGTTCCTTTTTCCCCGCATCCTCGCCAACACCTGTTGTTGGTGGTGTTGCTGATGATGGCTATTCTAACAGGGGTGAGGTGGAATCTTAGTGTGGTTTTAATTTGCATTTCCTTTATTGCTAGAGATGGTGAGCATTTTTTCATGTGTTTTCTGGCCATTTGAATTTCTTCTTTTGAGAAAGTTCTGTTTAGTTCACATGCCCATTTCTTTATTGGTTCATTAGTTTTGGGAGAATTTAGTTTTTTAAGTTCCCTGTATATTCTGGTTATCAGTCCTTTGTCTGATGTATAATTGGCAAATATTTTCTCCCACTCTGTGGGTGTTCTCTTCAGTTGAGAGACCATTTCTTTTGATGAACAGAAGCTTTTTAGTTTTATGAGGTCCCATTTATCTATGCTATCTCTTAGTTGCTGTGCTGCTGGGGTTTCATTGAGAAAGTTTTTACCTATACCTACTAACTCCAAAGTATTTCCTACTCTTTCTTGTATCAACTTAAGAGTTTGTGGTCTGATATAAAGATCCTTGATCCATTTTGAGTTAATCTTGGTATAGGGTGATATACATGGATCTAGTTTCAGTTTTTTGCAGACTGCTAACCAGTTTTCCCAGCAGTTTTTGTTGAAGAGGCTGCTATTTCTCCATCGTATATTTTTAGCTCCTTTGTCAAAGATAAGTTGCTCATAGTTGTGTGGCTTCATATCTGGATCCTCTATTCTGTTCCACTGGTCTTCATGTCTGTTTTTGTGCCAGTACCACGCTGTTTTTATTGTTATTGCTTTGTAATATAGTTTGAAGTCAGGTATTGTGATACCTCCTGCATTGTTCTTTTGACTGAGTATTGCCTTGGCTATTCGTGGCCTCTTGTGTTTCCATATAAATTTCACAGTAGATTTTTCAATCTCTTTAATGAATGTCATTGGAATTTTGATGGGAATTGCATTAAACATGTAGATTACTTTGGGGAGTATCGACATTTTTACTATGTTGATTCTACCAATCCATGAGCATGGGAGATCTCTCCACTTTCTATAGTCTTCTTCAATCTCTTTCTTCAGAAGTGTATAGTTTTCCTTGTAGAGGTCTTTCACATCTTTTGTTAGGTTTACACCTAGGTATTTGATTTTTTTTGAGGCTATTGTAAATGGAATTGTTTTCATACATTCTTTTTCCGTTTGCTCATTGTTAGTGTATAGAAATGCTAATGATTTTTCTATGTTGATTTTATATCCTGCTACTTTGCTATAGCTATTGATGATGTCTAGAAGCTTCTGAGTAGAGTTTTTTGGGTCTTTAAGGTATAGGATCATGTCGTCTGCAAATAGGGATATTTTGACAGTTTCTTTACCTATTTGTATTCCTTTTATTCCTTCTTCTTGCCTAATTGCTCTGGCTAGGAATTCCAGTACTATGTTGAATAGGAGTGGAGATAGTGGGCATCCTTGTCTGGTTCCTGATTTTAGAGGGAACGGTTTTAATTTTTCTCCGTTAAGTATAATGCTGGCTGTAGGTTTGTCATATATAGCTTTTATAATGTTGAGGAACTTTCCTTCTATTCCTAGTTTTCTTAGAGCTTTTATCATGAAATGATGTTGGATCTTATCAAAGGCTTTTTCTGCGTCTATTGAGATGATCAAGTGGTTTTTGTCTTTGCTTCTGTTAATGTGGTTTATTACGTTTATTGATTTTCGTATGTTGAACCACCCCTGCATCCCTGGGATGAAGCCTACCTGGTCGTGGTGGATAATCTTTTTGATGTGTTGCTGAATTCGGTTTGCCATTATTTTGTTGAGGATTTTTGCATCAATGTTCATTAAGGAGATTGGCCTATAGTTCTCCTTTTTGGAGGTGTCTTTGCCTGGTTTTGGGATAAGTGTAATAGTGGCTTCATAAAATGTGTTTGGCAGTTTTCCTTCCCTTTCTATTTCATGGAACAGTTTAAGGAGGGTTGGTATCAGTTCTTCTTTAAAGGTCTGATAGAATTCAGCAGAGAATCCATCAGGTCCTGGACTTTTCTTTTTGGGGAGACTCTTGATTGCTGCTTCAATTTCAATTTGTGTTATAGGTCTATTCAGGTGATTAATTTCCTCTTGGTTCAGTTTTGGATGATCATATGTATCTAGAAATCTGTCCATTTCTTTTAGATTTTCAAATTTATTTGAATATAGGTTCTCAAAGTAGTCTCTGATGATTTCCTGGATTTCCATGGTGTTTGTTGTTATCTCCCCTTTTGCATTCCTGATTCTACTAATTTGGGTTTTTTCTCTCCTCATTTTAGTCAGGTTTGCCAGGGGTCTATCGATCTTGTTTATTTTTTCAAAGAACCAACTTTTTGTTTCATTAATTCTTTGTATGGTTTTTTTGGTTTCTATTTCGTTTATTTCAGCTCTTATTTTTATTATTTCTCTCCTTCTATTTGTTTTGGGATTTGCTTGTTCTTGTTTTTCTAGGAGTTTGAGATGTATCATTAGGTCATTGATTTGGGATCTTTCAATCTTTTTAATATATGCACTCATGGCTATAAACTTTCCTCTCAAGACTGCCTTAGCTGTGTCCCATAGGTTCCGGTAGGTTGTGTTTTCATTTTCATTGACTTCTAGGAACTTTTTAATTTCCTCTTTTATTGCATCGATGATCCATTCTTCATTAAGTAATGAGTTATTTAGTTTCCAGCTGTTTGCATGTTTTTTGTCTTTACTTTTGTTGTTGAGTTCTACTTTTACTGCATTGTGGTCAGATAGTATGCACGGTATTATTAAATATGATTCTTTGTGTTTCCTCACTGTCCACATTTTGGAGTAGCAAATTGTCATGTGACTTCATTTTGTAGGAAGTTGAAGAAGTCATTTGTTTTCAATTTTTTTCAGATTGTGTTTTTCCTGCCATTTGATGGGAATGATGATTTCCACAATTTTATGTGTTGGAATTTAAAGTAAAAGTACGGTATGTATTTTGTCTGAAATTTCCCATGAATATAACACACTTTACTGAACAAGCTTATATTGTAGATAGGCATAGATGTAGGAAATAGGAAGGTCAATGGTAACCACAAGTAAATATAGATCTATTTTAAACAGAAGTAGAAATGTGTGAGGAGAGCAAGTTAAATGACAAATACACACTGATAGGTGTGTATTTGTCATACTGATACACACATAAAGATAAAATTGACACTAGACACAGAAATATTGTATCACAACAAATATTCCTTCTACAGAGCATAAGTTAATTGAGAAATAACATTTTGAAAACAAGGTTGTAACTTTATTAATATACCAGGACTTCAGAAACCAGATTTTATAAACCTAAATTGCATTTAAATGTTTTAGTTTTTAGAAATTTGCTTAACTGGAAAGAAGAGATCTATCACTCGATCCCTAATCTGTTTAGTTTTGACACCATTCACCAGGGGATTGACTGTGGGGGACACCAGGAGGTACAGACTTGCAAAGATTACATGGACACTTGGAGGTACCTTCTTGCCAATGCGGTGAGTTAGGAAGCTAAACAGAGCAGGGGTGTAGGAAACAAGAATAGTGCAGACATGGGCAGCACAGGTGCCCAGTGCTTTGGAGCGAGCATTCTAGGAAGAAAGTTGGAAGACAGCTTGGAAAATTTTTATATAGGCTGTGGCTATGAGCCCTAGATCTAATATCATCACTGAAAGGGCCACTGAGATTCCATATACTCTGTTAATGGAGGTATTGGCGCTCGCCAATTTCACCACAGCCATGTGCTCACAATAGGCATGATTGATGACATAGTTTGTATAGTATGGCAGCCTATTAATAAGAAAAGGACCTGGAAAAACCAGGAGTATAGCTCGGACCACACCAACTATACCCATTTTAGTCACCATTGATGTTGTCAGGATGGTTGTGTAATGCAGTGGAATACAAATAGCTACATAGCGACAAAGGCCATGGCAACTAAGAGGGAAGACTCTACAATGCAAAGTGTGTGGATAAAATACATTTGCGTTAGGCAGATGTTGAAGACAATCCAATGTGCATCAAGCCAGAAGATGCCAAGCATCTTGAGGGCTGTGTAAGTGGCAAGACCCATGTCATTCACTGCCAGCACGCAAAGGAAAAAGTACATAGGCTGATGGAGGCTTGGTTCTAGCTTGACAGTAGCAATGATAATGCTGTTTCCCAGCAGGATCAAGGAAAACAGGAGGCAGACAGGGATGCCAAACCAACGATGAAACTCTTGCAACCCAGGAATACCAACCAGGAAGAATGAAGAAATGTGCTAATGAGTAGCATTGTCTGCCATGTTAAAACTTGAGGTGTGCCATATTTAGCATGAAGTAGCCAGACAAGTCTGCTATGTGCATAAAATAGAATTACAAAGTTGTTCTTTCATGATCCTGCATGGAATCCAGACTCACTCTGTAACAGTCTCCCTGAATGACAGAATGTTCACCAAACCTCTGTAACCCTTTTGGGTAAAACCACATCACCATCTGCAAATGAGATTACATCTATTACAGGTTTTTTTTTTTCTGAGTTTTGAAGAATAATTCAATTCTGATGCAAAGTTTTATTTCCTTTTAGGTGGGCAGAGAATAAAACAATCTTAACTTTGTGTCAAAGTCAGTGTTTTTGTTTTCAAGGAATTGAGATAAAGTATGGAGACGTAAGTGCAGACATTCACAAAACACACCAGCAATCAACATTGCATATTTTATTATGCAATACTTTTTAACTATACTGTTAAGAAAAAAATCATATCAAAATTATAGACAATAAATGCTTTGTCATGAATAACAGGTAAATTCGTACATACTTTATACCATCAAAGGACAAAATTTTATATTATAAAATATAATTGGTTTTATTTTTCGTTCTAGAACTGGTCAGCCCTTAATTCTGTAAAGTAGAAAAAGAATCATATATATGATCACAGTGAGGTTCATTTTATAGAAAAAAGAAAAGCTGAAGAAAGCAGAAATAAAAAAGGAAACTGGTCATTTCAATATTGCTTTCCTGGAAAGGTGGGGGCAGCAAGAGAGATGGATACACAAACAATTTGCTGGCTAGCCCCAGGTTACTTCAAGATACTATTTTTGTGTAAGGACTAAGGCAGAGAAAACTTCATGATCATGGACACTAACCTGCTTGGCAAATTTGACTGCTATTTCTTTCTGCTTATTTCTTATATTTTTAATAACAGTTTAGATTTGGCTTTAGTTTGGTGGCATGGAACTTTGTTATTTGGGACTTCATCTTGGTTTTTAGGGTGATTTCTTCAGGCTCAGGGCAGGAGCTTAAGTCTCAAACCATAGGTTCCTGTAGTTTTTATTTAACAAAACTAACTCCTTGAAAATCTGGTAATAAGGTAACACAACCATATAAAAGAAGAAGTAATGATAGATTTTTTTATTCATGCAATAAAATGGTTTAAATATCTGCATATAAACACCTTCATTGATAATATGCTGTTCCATTTTCTGAAACCATGACTCTGGACTGAACACTGCTCAAGCATCATCTTGTCCAATGATTGTGAAGAACAAGCATCTCAATTCAACCTTTTTCTCTCAGCAGAAAGAGTAGCTTCTTAGGACCTTTTAACATGTTTTTAAATTTTTTAACAGAATAAAATCACTATTTTATTTTTAAAATTGAGATAGATTTGTATTGGGGGGAATTCACTGTGACAATTCTGAATAGGCTCACATCTACATTTTTTAGATCACTCCCACCATATCTCTCCCTCAGCTCACTCCCACCCCACCTAAAGCAGTTGGAAGAGGTTTCATTGTCCTATTTCATATAAGTATATGAAGTTCATCAGCCATATCCCCCCAGTTTAATGTCCTCTATCATTCTACCTAGCACTCAAGTTATGGAATAGTTATTCCACTCTTCATCACATAATTTTTATCCATAATTTCTGCCAATACCTCAATTTCTGATTATGAATCCAGTGATAAGAAAGCTTAATATAGTAATAAATATTTGTAATGGCAATGCATCCTTGTCTGAATGTCCAAATAATACCTCTATGGGAAAAAATAAAGGCTATGGTATCTTCTATTCTTAAGCATATGCTATTCTAAGCATATGTCAGTGAGTTAATGAGGTGTTTTGTGCAAGAAATTAAGAAATTTTTAGTGACTCATAAAGAATTTTTAAAAAATTAGAACTTAAGCTTTTATCAAATACATTATAGAAATGACTACATGGCAGATGAAGATTATAACCCTGCATAAAGATAGGAATTTAAAACAAATCTATATACACTGAATTCTTAAAGTATGAAAGATTTTAAGTATTTGTTGATATTTTGCTTTCTGAAAATGTTTTAATGACTATTTTCTTTAGACTTCTCATGCCAGGTTCCATGCGTATATCTGCTTCTGGGAAATCAAAAATGCAGGAGTCTGATTGGAGATAAATGGCATAATGTTAAGCATAAAGTTTTGATTATGAGAAGCAAATGAACCCACCTCAATACATATACATATGGCTTAGCCAAGACAAATAAGCATAATCAAAAATCTAAAACTGTAGTCATTTAATTCCCAATAACTTACTTACATCATGGTAACATGTGTAATCTATACTAAGAAATAAATGACTTTTTCTTAGACAAGAGAAGCTTCTTCTAGTGCTCTAAAAGTAGAGGTTTGCAGGAGCACTTCAAACTATGATCTGTTTTTTCTGTGATGTTTTGCTCCTCAAGACTCTTCTCCAAGGCTTACTTTGAGTAGAAATCTGGGTCTTTCAACATTTCCATTTCTGTTTTTAATGTCCTGATAATTTTTCTTTTCTGTTTAAAATTTTTCAGTTAAAAAAAAGACTTTACTAGTGTATGTTTGTTGTATGGGAGGTTTTATTGTGACACTGCCATATACACCTACAATGTACTTGTCAGATTCATCCCCTCCATCTTATGCTTTCCTCACCCCTCCTCCTTTCTTAAAACAACTTCAACAAGTTTTATGTCCATTTTTCATACAAGTATATAAAGTAAATCAGAAATCTGTTGACACTATCTAAACCATCTGGGAACTTGGACACTTGACTTTTGCTCATTTCTCAGTCAGTGAGCAAACCTCTTGCCTGGAATCCTGCAGTTCAGAGCAGATAACTCCATGGGAATACAATGACATTTTCTATTTAGCCTTTTTTGAATCCACTACATATTTTGTGTTATGTATTATAATAACACACATGAAAACATTTCATACAAAATGCATAAATTCTTTTGTACTCTTACATTTAATTATATTTTACTTGGTGGGAAAAGAAGCTGCCTAGTTTTTAAAGTAAGAAACCTCAGTTATACTTTTACATAAATAGCATATTTTCATCATTCATTCATCAGTTGTGGGTCACCTTGGTAAGTGAAGTTAATCAGGTTCAGAAAGCAAAAGGTCATGTTTTCTCCCATATGTGGATTATAGGCCCAACACCAATGCAAGCAACATTATATATACATACAAATATATACAGAACATATACTAAAAGTGGCACTGGTAGAGGAGAACAAGGAAGGAAAAAAGAAGGAAAGAAAGACAACAAATAATAATACAGCACATCTGTGTGGGAACAAAACACACTGAAAACTGTTAAACAATACAGGATAGGGAGAAAAGGCTGAGGAACTGCAGTGGAGGGGGATTATATCCACTTCAGCACAATGCATAATACCATGGCAAAAACCCCACTGAGCAATGACCAGACACCTAAACAATGAAGGAGAAGAATGAAAAACAGGTCACACTAAGGAGAAAGAAATAACAGAAGAGGGAGGGTAAAAGAAGGAAGTAAAGAAGGTGAGTATGGTTGTTGTACTTTCTATATAAGACTGAATATAGAATATTTAAACATGTTGAAATCATCATAAGAGGAGGACTATGGTAGAAAGGAGAAAAAAATGGAGAAGATGAACCAATTTGTGATATAATACATATACACGTGGAATCCCTATACAGCTAACTTAAACAAACAGAAATATCTTTTGTTCATAAGCAGAGGTAAAATGGGTCCTGTTTGGGGGGTTGGTGTTAAAGGGAGAGGGGAGAATACAGGGAAGAAGTAAAGGAGGTTGAATATGATGGAAATATTACATACTCATGTAGAAAAATGGAAAAAAATGAGACCTGTTGAAACTGCTAAGATGAAGTAGAGGGGAATAAAGGAGAATTATGGAGAGAGTGAAGTTAGCTAAGATATATTGCAAGCACTTTTGTAAATGCCACAATGTACCCCAAGTACAACAATATGTTAATAAAAATAGAAGATAATTAAAATAAAAAATTAAAAATAAATAAAATAAAGAATATTACTGCTATTAAAATTCATATTCTAAGACAATGTGCTGCAGGGGAATTTGTCATTATTAACAACATACAATATTACATGTATGGTAATTTTGTATATATATATATATATATATATATACATATTCATGTACATTTCAAATTTTAAGAAGTGATGAGAGAAGTGAAATGTTAGTTGTAAAAAAAAGAATTATCCTTGACACCTCCATATATTTGACTCTAAGATTTCATCAACAGTTATAAGTTTGTATTTGTGTTAAAGTTCTTACCTTAAACTTTGTGTCTTTTTTGTCAGTTTCATTCATCAGATTTTGAGAAGGAAATCCAAGAAAGTCTCAAAAATTCTAAGGGAAGACTGGATGTCTTTGTGAGTCCTCTATAGCTATCAAAGAATTTCACAGATCTTTAAAATCTTTTTGAAGCTTCTGACCCTCTTGGAGATGGTTAGTTTACTCAAAATTACTGTCTTAACCTTCATTCACTTCTGTTGCTTCCTTGAAATATATTCATCAAAATTATTTCTAGCCTGAGTTACATGACTAGAAATCAACTGCATAACAGAAATGTAGAAGGTCAGCCCTTGACTAGTAAAATATTGAAATACATCTGTATACATTTAAAAAAAAAAAAACCTGCTTGGATCCCATGGCTCCTCTTCATTACCAAACCAAGCTATTCAGATGCACACTAAGTCTCTTCAATATGCAAGGCAATTTATATGTTTATGAAACTTCTTTTCATATTTACTTTCATCTGCTTCATCTCAAATGCTGTCTTACAATTCATAATGTATTGCAGATGCTAATATAAATGACTGCTACATCAGGTCTGTGGACTGTATTTAAAGTTGGTAGCTACAGTTGCTTTGTAATGGGCTATGTCAATACTCAGGAGAACCCTAAGGTTTAGAAGGAAGAGGGGTCCCTTAAGGGACATACGATCAAAGCAAAAGTGGCCTGAGCCAGGATGATAAACAAACCAGTGGTTAATAGTCTTGTGGAACAGAAATCTTAACATTGCAATCTCCCCAGAGTTTTTTATATGGATATTTGTGCATTCCTCTTTTAGAGATTGCAGTCTAAAGACACTGTACCATGGTGCCCAGTCAAAAGGGAGTCCAAGATGCCAACTAAATATTTATTTCTCTGGAGAAATAAGAGCAAATTAAGTCAAAGAGCAAATGAATTTAGTGTTGGCAAGCTATCTGAAATTCAAGAGGACAATGCAATTCTAATTCCACCATGACAATTGTTGAATTTCACCTTTTCCCATAAAAAATTAAGGTCAATTTAAAGTGTAAATGTGCTCAGAATATTTCATGATATCCATATTGTTTTTCTTACTCACTTGTACAATCTTACAAAAAAACAAGTTACATACATCCAGTCACATTTGTATTCTTCTTCTATATTAATCTGTGTATTCACTCTTTCAGAGTTTCAAGTGAATGAATTTCTCTCCACTATGGATGAATCTGTCTATTGTCCCTCCAATGGTACCTCACTGGACATATTTATTTAGTTCATTATCTCTTTCTCAATTTTTAGCTATTTTACTGATGTAATATGGGAATTAAGTGCTGTATCTATGTTGCCTAAATTTGTACCACTTTCTTTCCTAGTTTGAAACACTGTGAACATGTTGGAGAATACTTTGCTCATTTCCCTTTCCTATAAATTGTTTTCACTCTTGTTTTCTATTGGGGACTTTGTAAAATTTTTTTGTATATTTGCTAATGTGTCATGGATATTTTTACCTAATGCACAACATAGACATTGAAAACTTTTCCTTTTGATCTTTCACCTTTGCCTATGGTTTTCTCCAACCTACAGATATCCTCAAATTTGATTGAAAGACATGAAAATATTGCTGTAGTTTTTGTGCAGCAATTTTTTTGTCTTTTTCTTCATAGTTATGCCATAATTATCCTATATTGACTTTTACTAATAGTATTCTAAACTTATAACTAAAATTGTATAAGATAATCAGACAAAATACAATGTTTTGATATACCTATGCAATTTTTGGTATGATTAAATCAAACTGAAATATATTCATTATTTAAAATACAAGTTTTTGTGGTGAGTTTTAAATTCTACCTTTCAGCAAGTTTTAAATATACAATGTACTATTATTAACTATAGCACCATGATGGGCAATGTGTCTAAGACCTTATTCTTCCTCTCTAACTGAAACTGTGTTGTTTGAACATCTCTTCATTTTTCCTTCTCCCATCCCCTGCAAACTATCATTCTATTCCCTGTTTTTAAGTATTCAAGATGTCACATGTCAGTGAGATAATATGGTATATTGTGTTCTATTTCTAAGTTATTTTGCTTAGGCTGTCTTCCAGGCTCCTTGATATCATTGCAAATGACAGAATTTCCTTTTGTCAAGAGGCTGAAAAGCATTCTTTTGTGTATAGATGCCAGACTTTGTACATTTATCTGTTGATGGAAGTTCCATTTCCTGGCTAGTGCAAACAATGCTTCAGTGAACATAAGAGTGCAGATATCTCTTTGATATACAAGTTTCATTTCCTTGTCATGTACACACTGCCGGCACAGTGAGGGGCTCGAAAGGAACTGACTGACCATCTGGCCTGGTGAGCAGTGGGGAGGTTGACAGCGTGGAGAGAAAAACACTCCGGAGACTGCTTCAGAGAGCCAAGTCTGATTTTATTTCCGCAAAGCAAGTATATATATGTGCTGTATGGGCTAATCAGGGATCAGCTATGTGGACCATTCAGGGGAGGCCACTTCGCCCAGTAATCCAAGTAAGCCGGAAGAGACAGGCACCCAGCACCATCTTGTCATAAGTGACCACACCCTGCAAGCCTGCAAGCAGGGCTATATGATATAGGTTTGCCTAGATCACTAGTAGTCTCAAACATGAGCCAGATACATGTGGGGCTATTTCTCCTCCACAGTAATAGCATGTAGGGATTTAGGTTCTCTGGCCTGTATGGCCAGTCTGATGGCTCAAGCCTTTGCTATGGCCATAAGAGGAAATGGACAACAAGGGGACACTGCCTGTTGGGAGTGTGGCTGTCAAAGACACACCAAATGTTCCTGTCCACAGGGAGCTAAAACAAACATAAAAGACACTAAAGCTCTACCTAAAACACCGTGTCCACAATGCCATAAAGGGTACCATTGGGCTCGGGACTGTAAATCAAAGTATGACAAAGATGGGAAGTCTTTAAACTCCAAGAGGGGCAAGCCCCAGCCCGACAACAAAGGGAGCACTCATATAATCAGCTGGGAATAACTCAGCTGGGGGTATGGTGGACCATCCCTTTGGAGGGTCTTGGCAAACCCAGAAAGACTCTCCACATAAGCAGAAAAGTCTGCAAGGGCATGATTGATACTGGGGCTGATGTTAGCTGCCTCAGGAAAGCGGAAGTCCCACAAGACTGGCCATTGATAGAGGGACCACCTGTTCTAGGAGTGGCAGGCCACACCCCCAGTAGCCAAGTAAGACACCCTGTAACTTGGGAGGATTGTGATGGAGAAAAGGGACATTTTCGCCCTCTAGTGTTGGAAGGATTACCTAACAATCTTTTTGGATGAGACTATTTGGGCTCTGTTGGGGCCGTAATTACTACTGATGATAAGGCCTTTTATGAGGACATGACAGAAGACCAAAATGCTTTAGGAAGTACACATTGAGGATTTGAGGAAGGACAACCACATCCCCAATTCTAGAGGCCACTGTTCCGATGCTTTTCCCCATACCACTAGAGTGGCATAATAATGAACCGGTGTGGGTGGAAGAGTGGCCCTTAACTAATGAAACGCTAACTCAGTTAAAGATATTAGTTAAAGAACAATTTGACAAAGGCCATCTTGAATATTCAACTAGTGCATGGAATACTCCTGTTTTTGTCATTCAAAAGCAGGCTGCAGGCCGCTGGAGGTTGTTACAGGACCTCCGAGAAATCAACCGCACTATGAAGAAAATGGGGACCACACAGCCAGGTCTCCCACAGATAAATTTTGTCCCAGCTGGTTATGCTATTAGGATTTTGGATCTCAAAGATTGTTTCTTTACCATACCCTTACATCCAAAAGATGGGAAAGATTTGCCTTTTCGGTGCCTACCAACAATAACACAACACTCTGTGCCCAATGTCAATGGGCAGTTTTGCCACAGGGTATGAAAAACAGTTCCACCTTGTGCCAAATATGTGTTTCACAAGCCTTACAGCCCTTTTTAGGCCTCCCGCCTCTCTCTATAATTCTTTATATAGATGACATTTTACTTAGCCACCCCGATGCTACACAATTAACTCGTCTGTTCCCTCAAGTAATCAGCAGACTAAACAAATTCAGGCTACAAGTGGCCAATGAAAAAATTCAAAGTCAATATCCTTTCCAATTTCTTGGAGGTACATTGTTACCTGGAGGCCTCACTATACGACCTCCCAAACTTACAATTAAGGATAAAATAACCCTCAATGAGCTTCAAAAACTTCTGGGAGACATAAATTGGCTTAGACAAGGCTTGGGGACACCCTCTACTCAATTACAACCCCTATTTCATTTGCTTCATGGAAGCAATGAATTCACTACGAGTAGTGACTCCTCAAGCCTATCACTCCTCTAATCTTGTACAAAAGGCCATACAAGATATTCTCTTGAAGCAATGCGGCCCTAAACTGGCCTTATGGGGTATCATACTTCCAACTCCAAGATTGCCACTGGGGTTCTGTGTCAACCCCTTAATGGGATATTGGAATGGGTCCATTTACAAACCTCTCTGCCTCAAAAATGCACCCCAGTCCTACTTTCGTGGCAGAGGCTGTAATAAAAACATGCAGGGCTGCTATACAGGCTGTGAGAAGGAACCAGATCAACTGGTGATTCCATGTCCAAAAGAAACTTTAAGTAAAATGTTAGAATTTAGTACTGAAGTGCAAGTAGCCTTGGGGGAGTATACTGGTACTATAACTCACCAGCTACTTACTGATCCTTCTTTACAGGCTTTAGCCTTGCTTCCTCTCCATCCACCTTCAGAGTGGTGTCACAGCCTATCCCCCGGGCGACGCTCATGTTCACAGATGCTAGTGCTCCAGGCAGAATAGGCATAGTGGCCTATGCTCCTCTCAGCAATAAACCACAAATGCAAGTCCACATCTCGGACCCTGCGTTGCCTCAGCTACTAGAACTAACAGCATTAGAAATGGTCCTTAAACAATTCCCCAAGCCCATAAATGTCTTAACAGATAGTGTATATTGTGCTCAAATATTACCCAAATTGCCCGGTGCCTATTTAAAGGTGGATTTAACTCAAGCCTTGGATAGAAAATTAAGTTTTATACAAACACTCCTTGAACACCAAAACCATCCTGTGTTTATATAACACATGGGCCCCTGGCTGAAGGAAATGCCCTAGCAGATAGACTGACTCAGATATGGGTTGCTTCATCTCTTCACCAAGCACAGAGATTCCACAATGTTTTTCATCAATCAGCAAAAAATCTTCAAGCTCTCTTCCCTTCCTTGACACATGTCCAGTGTAGAGTCCTAATTAGAGACTGCCATAAGTGTGCTCCTTTGGCACCCATTGGACCTCTACAAGGAATGGGAGTAAACCCTAGGGGTCTCAGGGCCAACGCCTTATGGGAAATGGATGTCACCCATTACAGTCCTTTTGGCAAACAAAATACCTACATGTTACTATAGATACATACTCTAAATATATCATGGCCACCCCTTTGCCTGAGGAAAAAACAAAACATGCTATTCAACATTGCCTCAACTGTTTCTTGGTTATGGGAGTCCCACACAAAATAAAAACAGACGATGGGCCAGCTTACACTAGCCATGAATTTAAGGACTTTTGTCCCAAATACTCCATTAAACATATTTCTGGTATTCCATATAATCCTCAAGGACAGGGAATAATAGAACAGGCTCATCAAGAATCAAAAGGCTTACTACAAAAACAGAGGGCGAACAAACACCCCCAACGCCCACAGTACACGTAAGTAAAGCCTTATTCACTTTAAATTTCTTAACTTTCACAACATTACAGGGAGAGGAGGGGCCCACTTCTCCTGTGGTGCGCCATTGGGGAACTTTGGCTCCATGGACACCTCATCCTTTGGTCCAATGGAAGGACCCCCTTACCAGACAGGTGAGGGGACCTGATCCTTTGCTAATGAATGGTTGAGGTTATGCTTGTGTCTTTCCAGAAAATGAACCCCAACTGATCTGGATCCCCAGCCATTTCGAGAAAGGCTCCAACATATGTGCCTAAACAGTCCACAGAGGAAGCAACAGTGCTGGAGACAATTTAATAAGGCCGCAGACATAACGTGGGGATCTGTAAAACGCCTATGTCAAAGGGCTGCTGAGAAAGCCACTGAAGCAGCCCATGGGACAACCCCCCAGTGTCTGTGATTGCCATTTTCATGTTTGCTATCATCACCGCACAATCTGGGGGAGAAACATAATTTGGATCTGGGTTCCAGTAGCTTCAACCAGTAACATCTTATAAAGGAATCCTGGTATGTCAAATTTAGAGCTACACTATATAATCTAACACAATAGGTTATAAAAATCAATTCAACTCGCTTTAACCCTAAAGATGCTACAAAGGTACAGAGATTTTTTTTCAGGGCTTTATTAGTCATATCTCATCACTATGATCCAAATTAGTTAACCCTTACAACTTGATTCCTTTAATTATGTCTATCCTGATGTTTAGATTGCTCTGTTGTATCTCCACTAGGCTTACTTCTCAGTTATATCAGGTGGAAACCAAAATGGCCTTACTAGTGGAGGTTTCTTTGCACAGTCAGAGGGGGGAAACGTAGCTGATCCCTGATTAGCCCATACAGCACACACACACACACACACACACACACACACACACGCACGCACACACACACACGCACACACATATACACTTGCTTTGAGGAAGTAAAATCAGACTTGGTTCTCTGAAGCAGTCTCTGGAGTGTTTTTCTCTGCTCACTGGGCCGGACCGTCAATCGGTTCCTTTCGAGCCCCTGACCATGCCGACACACGCACACACACACATACATGTATGTATATACACTGTGGATCACACGGTAGTTCTATTTCTACTTTTTTAAAGAAGATTTGCATTGTCTTGTAAAACAAATATACTTATTATATTCCTACAAATGGTGTGCAAGTATCCCTTACATTCACATTGTATTCAACTCTTGTTATTTTTTGTCTTTTTGCTAAAAACCATTTTAGTAGATGTAAATTTATAGATAGATATTCATATTGCTCATTTCTGTCATGATTAGTGATGTTGAATACTTTTTCATATACCTATTGGTCATGTGTATGTGCTTTTTTTTACACCACCACCAAACATAATTTATTAGCACAAAAAAGCAGCCAGAACAAGGCACACTAGCAGAATCATACATTAGCAGTCAAAGGGTTATTAGTGTTGCAAACAAATATAGATTTTCTTTTCTGTAGCCTTACCAATAGCCATAGGGATATAAAATAACCTTCTGTAGTAGCTGGTATGGAAACAAGGAGCACTCACCAGCAGTACAGAGCACATTAACAAAAAGACAGGAGAATGGAATTGTCTACTGTAGTGTAAATGTCTAGGACAGAACTGAAAATTCAGTGAATACTAAGAAGCAACACTAGAACTTGATAATACTTCCCAAAGCCCTCACTCAAGTTGTGTTACGTACTATTCTAAGTGACAAAAAGGTGCTAAGTAAAGTTATTTACAGATACAATGGTTGTACAGTACATTTGAAATCTACAATTTAGGTTTCATATTTTTCCTTAAGAATTAACTACACTGAAGTGCTATAAATTATACTTAAGCAATTCAGCTATGCGAGCTTACAACAAAGAGATAAACCCTGCCATCCAAATCATTAATTATAGTTTAACGATAATCTTAACCAAGCAACCACTGTAGTTACTATTATCTGACTTCATGTAGGCATCATCTAGTCTCATTTTCGTCATGGTTCACAAACTCATCATGGGCATAGGAAAATATGCAACTTTAGTGAAACAATGTTTAGACTGCATATGTCAACTCACAAAAAGTCTCACACCTGACTACAATTGCAACAGCTATTCCAAATGCAAGTTTAAAGTTGAAGAACTCATTAAAAAATTAAAACCAAGGGACTTTAAATAAAATGATACTTCTAACTTTGTAAGTCTGAAATTTCTTTAAGAATGACTATTTAGAAAACTGGTTTACTTAACAGTCCCTTTTGTAGAAGAGAAAAGGAGACTGACTATAAACTACATCAACACTTAAGTGGACTGCACTATGCTTGTGTGCCCAGAAAACTGTATTTTTTTTAAAGGCAGTCTTTTACTTATTTATTCATTTGGATGTCCAAAGCTTGATTTATGGTAACTACAAACATCACTATTCTTCTAAGGTTATAGAGAAATTCTTAGAAAAAATAATTTCTAACATTAGTCACACTGTTGAATACTCATCCAATATTAATAATTTGTTTTTCAATAAGAAATAGAATTATTCATAGCAAATGCTCCAACTGCCTCACTCAATTACTACAGCCATTGAAAACCAAACTGTTAATTAACCTGGCAAGTGTTCTTCTAACCTTGCTGAACACCTGTAGCTCTATCTGGGTGTTCCAAATAGGTACCACATTTGAGTAACAGCAGATACCATATGACAGAGCTTAATAACTAAGCATACTCTATGAAAAATCCTAGCACTGATACTGTGCTCCTTATAGGTATGCTGTCTGATGCACATGAAAGCAGACCTAGTTGAATGCCTTTTGGAACAGGAGGGTTTACTTTGCCTTGATTGGTTCTTTCTCTAACTAGTGAACCCTAACTTTTTGTTTATAATGATATTCTTTAAAAAAATCTAGTAACGTTGATGGATAAGGTCATAAGATTTTTGATGAAACCACACTGGTATCCATAGTGATTGTACTAGTCTGCATCCCACCAAGAGTGTATGAGGGTTCTTTTTTCCCCTCATACTCACCAGTATTTGTTGTTATTTGTTTGCTTGATGTCTGCCATTCTGACTGGAATGAGATGGATTCTCAATGTAGTTTTGAATTGTGTTTCTTGCATTGTTAAGAACATTGAACATTTCTTCATGTGTTTATTACCTATTTGTACTTCTTATTCTGAGGGCTGTCTGTTTAATTCATTTGCCCATTTTTTATTAGATTATTTGTTCTTTTCATGTTGAAAATTTTAGACTCTTTGTATATCCTGGATATTAATCATTTATCCAATAAATTAATCCAAAGATATTCTCCAATTCTATGGGTGGCACTATGCATAAACATGTACTAAATTAATTCAGAGAAATAAGAAAATATGTTTTTATATTAAAGAGATATAGATAAGAAGTGAAAGACCCAAACTGTACACCCTTGTAAGTAGTTGCTCTCAATAAGCTTCATCTTTTTTACATTTTAATTAGTCACTTACTCTAAACTATTATTAAAATATATTTAAATAAATGGGTTATAATAACAAGCTTCACATGATATCTGGGAGCATTTAAAAAGTGCTGTCAGGTTTCTATGTTATTAAAATTACTGGGTTGGGGATTTAGTTCAGTGATAGAACACTTGTAACAACCATGAGGCTCCAGCTTTGATTCTCAGAACAATAAAAAGAAAAACATTAAAACTTCTCTTATCATATAAGTAAAAGAAAAAAATATTTGGAGTTTACTCCTTTCTAATCTGAAGAAACTAAACCTTCTCAGAGAGGGAAGAACATGTGCATAGATGTTTAAAAGGTGATGCTGAGGCAGTGCAAGAATTGATAATTTCTGTTTAGAAGATAATCTGTTCTTGTATTAAGATAAAATCTTCCATCTCTAAGAAATTTAGAAACATAAAAATTATATAACAAAATGGTAATAAAAGATCTGATGACAAATAATACAGAATATCAAGAAGCAATAAAATATAGGTTTTCTATGTTACAGGAAAACTTCATAGATAAGTTACTTGAACCATATTTGAGGATAAAAGTGAGAGAGTAAACAGACATGATTTCCAACACACTCTTTTGCAACACATTCATATGTAAGGGGAATTTATGTAGCACACGTTAAATGGACACCAAACTTCTCTATCAGAGCCTTATCATGATGCTATTTTGGCTGTACTTCTTCTCAACTAGCTTTTTATTGACAACTCTGCTTCCACTATATCTACAAAATATAATTCAATATGGTTCACAGCACTGGTACTGAAGCCATCATTGTCTTGAGGACAAGCCTACATCACAGTGGAACTGATTTTGTGAGGGGAAATCAGATGGAGGATTCCTTGGTAGATCTGCTTGTTCTTCACACTGTAGATGATTGGGTTGAGCACTGGTGGAACCAATAAGTAGATATGAGCCATGAAGATGTGAATGAGAGGAGAGGAGTGTTTGCTAAAACGATGGACAACAGATAACCCTATCATAGGCACATAAAGAATGAGCGCAGCACAGATGTGGGAGGCACATGTGTTAAGTGCCTTAAGCCTCCCCTGACGGGATGCAATTCTTAACACTGAGTGAAGGATGAAAACATAAGATACTAAAATGCCCAGAGAGTCCATGCCCCACAGCAAAGTAATCAGAACTAACCCATATACGACATTGAATCTGATGTCAGCACAGGCAAGGCAGATCATGTCCTGGTGCAGACAGTAGGAGTGAGAAAGGACGTGGGAATGGCAGAAGGGAAAAAAGGCTACACGTGCCAGCAGTGGAATCATTAGGACAGCACTCCTGAAGAGAGCTACAATTCCAATCTTGGCAATAAGTTTTGGGGTGAGAACGGTAGCATAATGCAGAGGGTGGCAGATAGTCACATACCTGTCAAGGGCCATGGCCAAGAGCACTGATGATTCAGTGAAGGAGAAAGTGTGAATCACAAACATTTGGACCACACAGATACTGAACTGGATCTCCCTGGAAATTGACCACAACACTCTAAAAAGTGATATCATTGTGGGTAGTGACATACCCATCTCAGTGAGAGAGAGCATGGCCAGAAAGTAGTACATGGGCTCACGGAGCCTAGGATCTGTCCGGACAATGTGCAGGATCATACAATTGCCTGTTATTCCAACAAGGTAGAGAACACAAAATGGGATGGAAATCCAGTGGTGAAATTCTTCATAGCCAGGGATACCTGTCAGATAGAATGTGGAAGACAGGGTATTGCTGGAGTTTGAGGCTGCCATAGGGCTGACTGTTAAAGCACAATCCAATTCCACAGTTGCTCTCCAATGAGGAAGGCATTGATAAGGATCTGCTTCAAGAAAAAAAATGAAAGAAAGAAAAGTAAAACAAAACATCAGTGCTTTTATTCATTCACTCCTTAATCCCTCTCTACATTTCTGCTTCATCTCCTCTCTTTCATTTCTGGTTATTGACAGTTAAGTAAAATACCAACTTTATAACCACCAAGGCATTCAATTCTACCTTCCAGATGCAAATCCATTCAGCATCTCTTATTAACATGGATGATTTTCTGACAAAGCTATTAATTACCCAGACAGCCTGCATAACACACATTTGTAAATTTACAAGTTTCTTAGAAACTTCTTGGACAAGGCTTCAAGTCTTATATTAGTTTTTTCTTTTTTAAGACTACTGCAGTGGTTTGCATTAAATTATCTGGCTAAGCTTTTTATTGTCTTTCACTGTGGTAGAACAGCATGCAAAAAATAAAAATAAATAATCGCCTTTATATAATCCAACCAACTATTGAATAGCATGGTCTTTTTCTTTCTTACCTAACCCCAACTACATAATAGATATCACAGGCCATGTTTCTTAGGACAATTGATTCATGTAATTTGGTTTTGGCCTGTTACTCCAAGAGTTTACTTCACGTTAAGATACACTTATTTGAAAAATGGTGTAATATGATAATAAATATCAAATAAAATGCACCTTTTAAAAAGAAAAATCTCACAATAAAATGTAAAATATGTGACTTTCAGGAAGTTGAATCTCTGGGTGTGATGGCACTTGCCAAGCTGCTTGACACGCACGGGCAAGAGGATTAGAACTGAAGGCCAGACCAGAAAAAGTAAATGAGATGAAATAAAAACAGCAGCAGAGCTAGAGATATAACTCAGGTAGCAAAGCAGGAGTATAATACTTTGGGCTCAACTCCTAATACCCCAAGTAAACAAAGGAAATAGAATTCTCCCAGACTCTCATTTTAAAAATTCAAAATCTTCTTCCCATTATTTTCAGAATGAAATGATTTATTTAGAGACTAGTTCTTTGAGGGAAAATATTAGTGAAACAAATGGATGGACCTTTGGAATAATAGAGTGGAAACGCATGATTTAAAAGAATAAGAAGAAAAAATAAATATGACAGAATTAGCCTTTCAGCATCTGACCTTCACACTAAATGCAGCTCAAACAGATTGATTCCCATTTCTTCTGTAGTCAAGAGAAAAGCTGAAGTCTTAAAGATTAGCTTCCTCTTAAAAGCACATGTGTGCTTTGCTTGGCAATTATTCATGCTCATCAAAATGCTGCTGTGAGAATTTATAATAGGTGGGAAAGTTTATTTCACATCATAAGTAAATGAATTCCATCTTTAACTTTTGAGACTGTAGCTAAACTTAACCTTTCACTTTCCTTCAGTCCCACGAAGATAAATTGTAAATGCAGAAGATATTTGCCTAGGAGCCTTAACCATGGCAATTTTCTAAGAAATGAAAGACCCATAAAATGAAATTAAATAAGTTTAAGGGATAAATTCAATTTCTCTGACTGTTCACATTGTTAAGCTCTATCTATATTTTGTAAAAACTAATACAATCCTGTTGCATTTCTCACTCTGGGTTTTAGCTACCCAAATCCTGCTGATCTTGGACCTTTCTGCCTCATCCTTTTCCCTATGCTTTGTCTCATTATCATTCACAGTACCCAGATCCCCAGATCTTAACCCTTCTTTGTGGGGATTCCTTAAGAGTTGTTCATCCATTATCAGAAGCAGGAAACCTGCCTCTTATCCACATCACTGCTTAGTCAGCTCAAATCATTTATCTTTTAACCTTTGTCTCCCACTGCCAATAAGAAGGAAATATGAAGTTTAATTGAAAGCTAGGAGATATCTGACCTCCAGGCCAATGTGAATCACACTAAGTGTGGCAATGATTTTTATCTAGAGTTTAAGGAGACAACTGCCTGCAATCCTTGTTAACTTTTCTCTGGTTCTGGGGTCAGGCCTGGTTCCAGTGTTTTCTTGCACTGTGATTGTGAACAAATTATTTTTCCTATCTGCACCAAAATTGCCTCCTTTGACAGCTAAAGATAATAACAAATTGAAAGGATTGTCCTGGGAATTAAGGGAAATACTATATAATTACCAAATCAGAAAAAATTAGCATATCAGTTGCTTCAAATATTTATCATTTCATTGTTGCAGAACATTTGAAAATTCTACTTAAAAATAAGATGAAACAGAGAAGGGATATATTTTAAGTAAAAAAAATGGATCCTTATACATAGAGACTACAAGTGAGGATGAAGATGGTAATGATCACAACAGGACACGGAGGACAACAATAATCCTTTGACAAGCAATAGTATTGTGGAAGAAATGGAAGACTGTGTAGTGTCCTCTCAGAGAAAAGCAGCATGAAATAGCTCTTTCCAAAATCCATCTCAGTAGCTTTGTCAGTTTCCTCTCCATTTCACCAAGTAAAGTTGTAATATAGTCAGACATAAATTGCTCTTTAATCACTTTTTCACCCCCAAATTACTCTGATAATTATGGTGGATGTACTACTGCTTTGCTTTTCATTCTATATGTTGTAAAATTTGAAAAAAAAATACTGTCCAGTATAAAATGAGAAGTTCTGCCTAGATAAGAAATGAGATCCTTGGGATTTCAGTGAGCTAGGAATCTGGCAACCACATTCACATTCTGGAGTTACCATAACATCAGTGTTGACTGTTCAACTCCTGTTGCTCCTGATCACGTAAATTATAAATTCATCCACCTGGACATACCATGTCTCCCACCACCTCCCAGAATGAGCGGAAGGAGTTTGTAGGGTTAGTTTATAAACTTGAAAGTCAAAAGGAATTTAATATAGGGTTGTGAACTTTGGGTTTTAATTAAAATTACATTTAAAAAAAAACCCCAAATACTTGGGTTTAAAGGGGAGCTGAAAGTGATCTGGTGAAATTCCATTTTCATTCTGAAGTCCCTTCTCTGTTAGATCTGAAAGTCATCCTTTACCCAATGTAAACAACCTGTCCTTGGACAGAGAGCACATAAAAGTCTACTGCATCTTAAGTAAGATTTACCTATCTGAAAATCTCCATCTGACTTAGAGCCTACAAGCATCAACAGGAACTATGAAGATAATTTCGTGAAAATGATGTCATTAACTAGACTGAGAGCATTTCCTTTCCTGAAGAAGTCTCTGGGGTCTCCTTCTCACACTTTTTATATCCTTCCTCCTCTCTTTTGCTTCTTAAATTCCCCTCTATGTTTTCCTATTTTTTCCCGCTTTCCTCATACCTAGGTCTCACATACTTGATACAGTAGTTCCTCTTGCCACGAATGACAGCTCTAATTCTGAAAGCAAGCAGAATGAATTTAAAGGGCTTCCTCCAGTCCTTAGAGACATGAGACTCGGGATAAATGCAGTATAGGGACTGTAACCCTGTTAGTGCCAACATTTCATTTCATGCCTCCTTCTTTCAGTTTATGACCCTCAATCTCCACTTGCAAACTGCAGTGGGATGTTGCAATTTAGGAGTTTTTGCCTCAACTTCTGAAACAAACAATGTAATGCAACATGAGATGAAATATTGGTTTGCATACAGAATATTAGAGGATAGTAAAAAGTTCTAGATATGGTATAGCTGTTGAGAGGTGCTTACTAAGAACTTGAACTATGGACGAGCATATAATCTATAGCCTAAGAACTGGAAATGTCTGGAGTTAACTTCTGTATAATAATGATACTGTATTAAATGAGTATAATTTTTAAAATTTTCTTCCTCAAAGTCATACAATAAGCAATAAGCCTAATGTTATCCCTCAAATGTACTGATTTTCAGTGAACTACATTTTTCACGCTGATACAGTATTCTTTCTAAAAAAAATAGATAATTACATTTCATATAACTACAAATGGCAGCTTTTTCTCAACGAACAAAACTCTCTGTTAGCCAAAAAACTAAACTTCTAAATGCAGACTTAGTCATGCAACAGAGATGGCATATAATACAAACTGATAAAAATCTCTAATCTTGAATGAAAGCTTAAATTGTAAGAGATTCCCATTTAAAACAGGAAATGGTTTTAAAAAGTAGTGTCTAGATTATAAATCTTCAGGTGCTATTTTATGTAAGATATTTAATAAATAACTCTTCAGAAATTGCTGGTCTCAAATGTAGTAATTCTCGTGCTAAAGATAGTCCCCATCCATTGACAGTTTATGAAAATGAGGAGCTGTTTAACCCTCATCAGGAGATAATTCTTCACATCTTGCTTACTCCTCCCCTGTGAAACTGACAGAAAGATGATTTATATTTACTACCTTCACTGAGACAGGATGCTCTGAGTTATCTTTGTGCTTTATTTTCATATTAATCTAAATAACATTGATATCACCTAAATTTGCTGTTTTCAAAGATCCCAAATTAAGAAGGTTATCATTAATCATTTAAAACATACACCTTACCCACATGACTTACATATTTGTATCAACAAAGTAGAAGAAAAATAAACAGTAATTGCACCCCCTCAATTATTAGACCTAAGGAATTCCAAGCTGAGGTCATGAACTCAATCCTGAACTTATCACTAAATGAGGAGAATATAAGGGCAAGTGTCTATCTATAGAGATGGAGGGAGCCCACTCACTAGAATACCACAGATGAGAATAGATATAAACATGCGAGCTGGGTGGTATGTGGTAAAATGGATACTTGTTTGATTTGTTTTCTAGAGTGCTTCTCTGTGTTTGACAAAAATGCATTAGCAGGCCCTCTGGGTCTCCAGTTTCTGGTGTGACTTAGTCAGTGCTGGAAGCTGAAAGGAAACAGTAATGCAAAACCTAGAGTTGGACCGTTTACTCTACTGGGTCCCCACACAAGCGCTCATATTGGCTCCTCATGGTGTCTTCATCCCCATACAGAAGAGGAAAGCTTATATTTGTATTGGGCTTATATTTCAAGCAGTATTATACATACATACAAATATATATAACTATATACCCAAAAGTAGGACTGCTAGAGGTAACCAAGGGAGGAGGAAAAGAAGGAAAGAAAGATAACAACAATAATGAAATATTATCTGTATAAGAACAAGATAAAATAAAACACAGTGAAAATCGTTAAACACACAGCACAGGGGGAAACAGGCAGGGAAGTGCAGTGGAGGCAGTTGCATTGACTTAAGCACAATGCATGCATGGGTGTAACACCAACAGACAACTAAACAGTGAAGGACAAGAATGAAAAACAGATTGTGCTGAGGGGAGGCTACTAACAGAAGGGGAAGGGTAAAAGAAGGAAGTAAAGATGAATATGGTTGATGTACATTCTACACAAGACTGAATGTAGAATATTTAAATCTGTTGAAATCACCATAAAAGGAGAATAAGGTAGAAAGGAGAAAAATGGAGGGGACAAACCAATTCAAGATATAATAAATATATACTTGGAAAAAATCATCATGAAAATCCTTATATAGCTATCCAAAAAAGCAAAAAGAAAGACAGGAAGGTAAAACAGATCCTGTGTGCACTTGGTACCACTGGAAGGAGGAAGATATAAAGAAAGGGTGAATATGGTGAAAATATTATGTACTCATGTATGTAAATAGAAAAATGAGATCTATTGAAACTATCCTAAGAAGAAGGGAGACAGAAAAAGTAAAATTATGGAGGGGTGAATGTAACTAAAATATATTGCAAGCACTTTTACAAACATCCCAACGTCTCCTCAGTACAGCAATATATGATAATAAAAATAAAAGTTTTTAAAAAAAAGGAAAAGGGAAGGCTCATGCCAGGTTCCCTTCTCTACTTGCTGCCCTTTCTGAGTCCTGATAAACTCTTTCTTCTTTCTTTCCCTTGTCATTTTAGGATTAGGGATGGCAACTTTGTGCATGTATCCTATATTGATTTTCCTAAATTTTTTGCCAATTTATGATTACCCCAACATCAAATTCTTCAAATTATCCAAATATGAGCATGACTTGATCTTTTTATTGTCTTTAAATCTGTTTCACCATCTCATTTACTTCTATACTGATCTTTATCATTTCCTTCCTTCTACTTATTTGTGGTCTGGTTTGTTTTTGTTCAACTAGCTCCTTTAGATACTGGAATAGGTGCTTGATTTGATAATTCTCTGCTTTTTAATGTAGTATTGATTGGCATGAGCTTCTGTCTTAGGTGGAGTTTAACTGCTGTTTCATTGTCAAAATACTATACAGATAATCTGTTCATGTCTAAAAGTGGGGTGACAATGTCCCCAAAGTTACTGTGTTAGAGTTATTCTTTCCTTTCCCTTTAGATGTATGTGTTTGGGCTCATTCTATACATACTTATATATATGTATATATTTACTGTTTATTCTTTATCATTAGATAATTACTATTTATTCTATATCATCATATACTGACCTCCCTCCATTGCTTGCCATTTTCTTTTTACCACTTTTGATTTAAAGTCTGTTTCATTTGATAAAGCATGGCTACTTCTACTTTCTTTAGGATTACATTTACACTGCATTTCTTACTGTTTCTCTCTACTTTCAATCTGTATGTAGCATTAGAATTTAAGTTTTTTCTTATATGCAATATAAGAAAAAAAAGTTTTGTCTTTTTTCAGTCACTTTGTGTCTATCAATTAGAGTATAATCTATTTTCATTTAACATAATTATTGAGAGGTAAGGTATTACTAAAACCATCTTGATACTTGTCTTCTAGTTTTATGCAATTTTTATTTCTAACTCTCATAGTTTTCTTTGAATTTAATTGTTTTACATTAGTAGTGTGTTTTGACTTTTTGAATACTATTTTTGGTTTGTCTTTGATAGATTTACATTTCATGGTTACTATAAGGTTTGCAAAAAATATCTTTGGGTTACAACAAACTATTTTAAAATGACTGCAACTTAACATTGATCATAAGATATGAAAAGAAACAGAAAAAGAAGAAAACGAAAAAAGCTTTAAAAAACCCTTTTCACTTGCATTTCATTCCTTCTCAATTTTGGTTTTGATGTCTCCATTTACATCTTTTGATATTGCCTATATCATAATGGTTAATGTAGTAATTATTCTTAACTGTTTTGTATTTTAGTCTTCATAGTGCTGCTGTGAATGGTTTATATAAAATGTTTACTTTCAAGCCTTCACATTCTGGCTGTAGAGTTATTCTTTCTGGTGATTTTATACCACCTGGTATCTTCTTCTTACTCATTAACATCTTCATTTAGTTGAAAGGACTCTTTTCAGCATGTTAGTCCAAGTTTCTGATTACATTAAATTCACTTAGCATTATTGGGCACAGTATTCTTCTTGACAGTTTTCATTCGTTTGTTTTGTTGCCCCTTCCATACTTTGAAAATGATCAGTATTCTCACTGAGCCGCTAAGGTTTCTGCTGAGAAGTCACAGGAAAATTGTAATACACTTATGATATATTTGTTTATTTGTGGTTCTTATCTTAAGACTCATGTTTTTAGCTCTAAACATAGTTGGCTTGGTCTATTTGAATTTGACTGACCTTTAACATTCCTGTACCTGAACATTTGTATTTTTCTCTTTGCTTGGCAAAATTTGTGGGTTTTTTCTTTGAATATCTTTGCCCACCTTTAACATTATCAAGTTCCTCTTGAACTCTAATGCCTTGAATATTTTTTCCTTTAATGGTGTCCCAGACTTCCTTTAATCTTTCTTCATTTTTTCATTCTTTTTTCATCAAATGTATATTTGTAAATGGTCCATCTATGTGCTCACTAATTCATTCATCTGTGTAGTATATTCTATTCTTTTGTCCCTTCTTTCATAATTTTGATTTCACCTGATGTCATTTTCAGCTCAAGGATTTCTGTTAGATTTTTAAATTGATTCTATCTCTCTGTTAATTTTCTTTGCCAAAGTGTTAAATTGTTTCTGTGTTTTCTTGAAGCATACTGAGTTTCATTGAAACAGCCATTTTGAATTCTCATCTGACAGTTGCTAAAAGATCAGTTAAGTCACTTTATTTTGTTCTTTATGTTAGGGCATAGTTCTCTGAAAGTTATTGATTCTTGTTGGCATAAAATGCTGTCTTTTTATTGAAGGATTATACGTTCCTTTCAATCTTCACTGTATTGTTTTTTGGTGCCCATTCTTCCAAAATTTCTTAGCTCATTTTCTCTGTGGACACTACTACTATTTCAGCACTAAATGAGTTAATCCAGCTCTGAGTCTACTGCTTATCTTTTGTTTTTGCTTCAGCATTTAAAAAGGTCCCCAAATCCCAGGGTTGTCCCAAATCCTCAGTTGGTATTTTCTTCTATAATGACTTGGGGAAGTGTCTAAAAAGGTTATTTATCCACAGAAGTCTCTAATTGTTTCCAGGAAAGGCCATTACTCCTTATCCATGGTCACTGGCCCACTGTCAGGTAAAATAGGATTCTGATTGACCATAGTATTACTGTGGAAGTACCACCTCAGGCCCATTAGTAATGACTTGACAGTCACCTATTTTTCCTTCCCCCAAGAGAAGATTACTAACTGTGTTGTTCTGCCTGAGTTTGGGTGTGAATAGAATGGGTAACACTGAAATGACAGATCATACCTTGAGACTAGAGTCCACCAAATACGGTGAGCCCTGGGGCATGATCAGGCCCACAGTGCTATGGCCTGCCTTCTGTAATGGTCTCACATGCAGCCAGGTACAGCTGATGCTGGCCAGAATATGTCTGACTACTTTGGTGCATGGGTCACCATCTGGCACCTGTGTAGGCACTAAGATGACTGTAACAATTTGGAAACACCCAGTGATAGGCATTAACAGCACTTTCCTGCACTAATCTACAGTGGATGGAGCTTTGCTCTTTATGTGGGAGTAGGGTTGGAGACAGTATCTCCAGGTCTTGAATAAAGGGGGACTAGAGGATCAAGTCCTAGAGATGGGACTTGATTGGCCTAGAGGTAGGAGCCATGGAGTCTTCTAGCACTGAGTTTCACTGTGGTGGATCTGGTTACTAGTTTCAAGTCAAAGGTCTTAACATAATTCTCTCTTCCTTCACCAAACAGGAGGCATCCAAAACTATAATGTGCTACTTATACTTTGTGAGGGCTGACAAGGGCAACTCCTTCTTTCCTATCTTTTTCAATGTGTCTTTACTTATTTTGATAGTAAAATCAGGCTCAGTGACATTTCCTCTTGTTTCCTTCACACTTATGGAAGTGGTTTGGTGCATGAGTGGTGGATTAAATTGTTATCTCTGTGAGGAGACCATCACTGGAGCATTTTACTATACGTTCATGTACTCCACCTTTCTACTTTCAATCATACACCTACCCTTTGGTGAAATCATCTTACACGAGGTATGTATCTCCCAATGAAAGCACATGTACAAAAATACTTACAAATTAATGTTAAAAGTAGCTTTATTTGTCACAGTCCCAGCTTGAAAAGAATGCAAATGTCCATGGATAAATACGTCATAGAATATCTATACAGTGGAACATTATCTAGCAAGAAAATGAATTATTGATCAATAAATCTAAAAGTAATTGGTAAAATTTGAAAGGAATCAGAACAAAATGCAACTGAATGTTGTATGATTATATTATCCAGAACATCTAAAAATTTTAACACATTTTATTAGTAGCATTCAGGTAAATTATTGCCAAAGATGACAGTTAATGTAGGGATAGGTTACAAATGATACACGAATTTGTCAAAATGGTTCAGATTATATATTTTAAGTGTGTACAACTAATCATATAAAACATTCTATAAAGTCATATATAATGCCTCCTACTTCTATAACTAAAAAAATTCTGAATTTATTTTATATATTAAGATATTTTATGTGTAATGCCTTTTCAAAAATAATTGATATATTTTTCATTTGTATTTTTTAAGAGGATTAATCCTCACAAGTTGCTTTATTTGCAATATTGATGTCATGAACTCTGGAGCATCTAATTCTCCAATGAAAAATTGAAAGGAGATATTCAGTTATTAACTTTTTAGCATCTTATTCAGCATTTTTATATGGTCTCCCTGTCAAGTGATATGTTGTCTGTCTTGTCACTTTAGTGAGTATATTATTTCAAATATAGTTCATGCTTACTAAGTGTTATTAAAAATCAAACACTTCAAGACTAGACTTTATTTCCACTTCATTGACAAATTCTCCTTTACCAAATTTAAATGTGTGTCTGCATGTCTGATTCTGTGAGTGTGTGTGTGAGAAAGAGTGACAGAGAGAGAGAGAGAAAGAGAGAGAGAGAGAGAGAGAGAAGGTGGTTTTATATTCCTTTCTTTGGCCATTTATGGATGCAAAATTGGGAATTCAGAAGTTTTTCTCTTTCTACTTGATTCTTTTTGTGTACTTATTTATTTAGGCAGTATTGAGTTTGCACTCAGGGCTTCAAGTGTTGGGCAAGCTCTCTTCTACTTAAACCATGTCCCCAGTCCTGTTTACTTCAGTTTGCTTTTCATGTAGAATCTCCATTTTTTTGCCCTGGTTGGCCTCAGACCAGGGCCCCCCTACCTCAAGCTCCACAGTAGCTAGTATATAGGTGTCTGTTACCATATCTGACGTTTCTTTCTAATTTAAACATCTTATTGATTCCTATTCTTGGAAGTCGATTGAAGAAAATTGTCACAAGATTTCTATTTATGCATCATCCTGAGAGAGGTTGAAAATATAGAGGAAGAGGAACAGCAAACTGTGAAAAAAAGACCCCCAAAACTAATTTTGTGTTTGGCTTATATTTAATTTCAAGTCTGTCAAGTCTATATGCTTCCTTTGCATAAATGGTATAGGAATGAATTACTGAATAATATTTATCTCTTACTAACATTATATCACAGTCACTAGGTTTATTGTTTTTTCAATACTGTATGTTTAATATGTTCATAATTCATGTCATTTTTAGTAAGATTTAAGAAGTACCAGGCAATGTTATATTCATTGCTGTTACCAGCATAAGCATACACAGTTTTGGAAGATAGAGGCTAATAATAGGTATTTTTTAAAAACCTTATACATTTATTTCTCTCTTTGTTCAGTTGGAGACTGGACCCTCCAAATTTTAGTAAAACTGAAATTATAAATCCACTAAAATGGCTGGTTTCATGAAGGTATTTCTGAAATAAGCTTATATCTCTCTTTTTGTTTACCTAAAATGTATATCTGTAAATTTGAATTTTTAATCTATTTCTTCACATTTTTACATATTTGGAGTATTCATTGTTTTGTGCTTTGGGGTTTAAATATATAATTTGTGTGTTTTATTACTGGTTTTATATTAAAAAGCATTTTAGAGGAAATATAAAAAATAAAAGATCTTAAATTCATAAAATGAAGATTTAAAAGCAAATATTAGATGCTGTAATATAACAAAATTATAGTGATGGGTTAGATAAGAACTTTTAGAAAACTGCCTTTGAAAGAACCTGGAATCAAGTTCTATTTTCTGCAATTTGGTTTTGTATATGAGTCTCAGTGATGTCACAGGGAAATTTCTAATTTTAAATGGAGAACACAAAAGAAATGCATTAAACAATTTGAAATCTCAACACGTGAGACTTTTTTCATTTATACATGGGTCCGTGTTACTCTTTTTAAATATTTATTGAAGAAATCCCTAAATTATGAACAAATGAAATTTTAACATATTTTCTCACAAGTACATACTTGGAAAAGATGTAAATTTTTACCTCTTCCAAGTTGCTACATAGAAGTTATTTGATATTTCTGTAGAAGGAGTCACTAATGATCAAGACCTTTGGGAGGATAAAAACATTTTCAAGACTCGTTCTCGGATTTGTTTAGTCTTAACTCCATAGACAATAGGGTTGAGAAAAGGTGGGACTAAGAGGTACAGATTTGACAAGAGGATATGAACATACGGTGGTATGTGGGAACCAAACCTGTGTGTGAAGAAAGAGAAGAAGGCAAGGAGGTAGAACTGCAGGAAGACGCAGATATGAGCAATACACGTGTTGAAGGCCTTCAGTCGTGCCTCCTTCTGGGGCAACTGGAAGACAGTGATAAAGATTCGAATATAGGACAATGTAACAAAGACTATGTCAAACCCCAGGATGGAAAAGGCAACGAATAGGCCGTATATCTTGTTGACTCGTGTATCTTCAGCTGCCAGTTTCACAATGGCCATGTGTTCACAGTAAGAATGGAAGATAACTGTAGTTCTGTAGTGTTTAAAACGGCATTTGATGAGCAATAGGGAGGGTACTATGAGAATGAGAGCCCTGAGTGTCACCCCAACTCCAAGATTAATCAAGAGCTGTTGAGAGAAGATAGTAGCATGTCTCAAGGGGTTACAGATGGCCACATAGCGATCCAGGGCCATTGCCAGCAGGACACCTGACTCAGTTGCCTGGAATGAGTGAATAAGCCCCATTTGCAGTAGGCAGGCATCAATGGAAATCTCTGGAGAATGAAACCAGAAGATGCCTAACATTTTGGGAAGAATACAGGTACTAAGTGCAATATCTGTTGCTGCCAACATGGCCAAAAAAATATACATGGGGCTATGGAGGCTGTTTTCAATTTTGATTATAAATAAAATTAGGGAATTTCCAATCACAGCAATGACATACATGACACAGAATGGAATCCCAATCCAGTGCTGTATGGACTCCAGGCCGGGAATCCCAACTAGTGTCAGTACAGAAGGCATGAAGACTGAGCCATTAGCAGCCAGCATGGTAAATTTGTCAGAACCAAGTAGTGATATTGTTTCTGCTTCTACTCCATGGGAAAACCTGATTGCTTAAAAATAAGAAAAATTTAACTCATTTTAGCAAAATACGTGTTAGGTTAAGAGTATACTATCTTATCTATTTCATCCTTAAAACTTCTAATTTTCTATCTCCTTTTCCAAATCATTGAAAGATCAAGTTCCGTGTTTCTCCTTGCCTTAATCACTTTCGGTGAATGATACTAAATTCTCTAGATCACTTCTATCTGGTCCATGACTAATAGACTATGCAGATTTCCTGATCCATATGCCTCATCATATAGGCTTTCTTATGATCTGGCAAGAAGAAATGAAAACATCATTTAATGTAAAGTTATTTCAAGAACTGGGTACAACTACACTAAAAGTGAATAATCCACAGTGGTGTAGATATTCAGGTAACTCAAAGTCAGAGGAACGTTTTCCAGGAATATTTGCCCCTTGAAGATCACTGGTTCTCTTTCTCAGGTTAGTCTCATCATAGTTATTTCTTTCTCTCATAGACTCTCTCAGAATGCATTCAAACTAATTTTTAAAGTTCATTTTTCCCCAAACCAAACAGTTCATTTCGCATCTTATCTTACTTCTCCTCTGGCAAAATAAATCCATTATTTTTTAATTTATGGTGTGTTCTCCTCAGAAGTTACTCCTGGAACTTGTTCTCACCTTCCATTTCCTGCTACATGCACATTGCTTTTTTTTAATATCAAGTACCAAACTGTCTTCTCTGCTTTTCACTCTCTGTACTTCAGGAAGGTTTTCTTTTAATAATACATGCTCATGTGTGTCTTCCTAACATCAAGAGTTAATCCTACTACACACAATGTAAAAGTTAATTTCTTAACAATCTTATTCAGAAACAACTACAAATTATCCGTCATATTCAATTATTGTGTGAAGCTTTTGTGGAGCAAAGATAAATTTATTCTATATTAATTAAGTATCCACATTGCTAGGTGCCCAGAAATCAAAAAGAGGCTTTCACCATTCATTAATTACAATTGGCTCTCATAATATCTTTAAACAATGCAGGTTATTTTACTTTCCTTAGCTTCTTTCAGCACAGCTATGAAAAATTAATAATCAGGTTATTAATTTATAAAAGAAATGACTAATAAAAGGAAGTCACTTTTTAATACATTTTGTATTTTTTAGGAAAAGGCTAAGTGAGAGATTATTAAATGATGTGACAATAGTGAAGGATTATATAGGAAAGAAAACCTATGGTACTCATTAACTCAATAAAGCAAAATGAGAGAGAATGGACTAAAAATGTTCTTGGATTGAGAATTACTGAACTGGATGACAAAGATAATCTGAGGAAGAATTTTGGGTGTACAAATATACACATGTTTTAAAAATTGAGGAAAACTCTTTAACTATTAATATGGAAATGTGGTTTTCTCTGTTTGAATATACATTGAACCATTAGTAGAACTGCAGCTAAGGTTCAGGCTCACCCCATTCAAAGAATCTAAAGTTCTAAGGCATTTATGGACCTAAATCCGAACTCTCTATGAGGACTAGCCATAATGCTTATAATATCACGGACCTCTTCCTCTGTGCCTTATCTGCCCTTTATTGTTCAATCACTTTATTGTCTCAATCACTCTTGTGTCAGAAACACATTGTTTTTTCTGAGGCAAGTTAGACATTGCAAGTCAGCTGTAAATATCAAATAGACCTTCTGTGTAATGAGCTTCAAACTGCTTCCCTCTAAATTTCCAACGAAGGCTTTAAATTTGAGTTCTCACAACAGAAATTTGCCAATGATCAGAGCAGTGAATTGTAGAGAATCTGAAGCCAGTCAAGAGAGGTCAAGTTCTGGATTTCCCCTTGACTAAATTTCATGTCCTTCAGCCAGTTGTAAAAGTAAATTTCTCAGTTTCATCATAGGTCAAATCATGGATAGAAACACAGGATGACTTTGAAAATTAAATGGGAAAACCCATTTTGAATATTTAGAATTCTAAAATATATTGTTATGTCCATAAATGTCAGCTATTAACCCACAGAAAATTATCCTCCCCTGTCCATGAAATAGCTTCAGCTATCTGATGACAGGATGAGAGCTTCCTCTGAGGCCTCTCGGGTTTAGGTGTGTATAATCTCTTGACTTTTTGAGTAAACATATTTTCCACTTGTACGTAAGTCCAGATATTACTCTCCGGAGTGTGTCCAATTTGTCAAACTCACGTTGAAACTCTCATCCCATATTCCAAATTCTTTATAGAGTTGAAACACCTAACTACTTTAAGAATCTGTTGAGTATTTTATAATCCTGTCATCATATAGGAGCACAATATGTATCTCTTAGAAAAACATGCTCTATATCCCCACTCAGAGTGCATAATCTCAACCCCCATACACATACCCGGAGCTATCTGTGGACATATATGCAGAGCTCAAGGAGGAGAAACTTTTGGATATTCCAGGCAGTGATGAGGGAGTGTTTTGTACCATAGGATGCCCTTGTGGAATTGGGTCCTGTAACCCCTGGTGAATCTTAGTATTCTCCTACGGCAAGCATGAAAAACAGAGCATAACATGAACTAGGAATGTTGTGCAGGTACTAGGTTATCATTTGTGAGTGCCTCAGTTTGATTCTCAGCATTGGGGGGAAATAACAGAACATGGTTCAGAACTAAGAAGGTTCATTAATAGTGGTTCTGCATCACCATTCTTTTCTTCAAACTCTGGCATCTCTTTAGAACTTGGAATCAAAATGACCCTTGTTTTGAAAACTATTAAGAGAAGACAGTGTCCCAAGATGAAACAAAAAAGAACAAGGCATTTATTAACAAAAATTGTGCACTAAAAAGGAAACAAAAATTTCTTGAGGTACTCAGTCTAATCAGTGAGGGCACACACTTAAGAAGAAACCAAAGAAATTTTCAAACATAATTCCAGTTCAACAAACTGATTTCTTACCAGGCCAAAGATAGGCATTGGCTTTAGAATTTGTCCTTCAGAGCCTCAATCTATTTTCAGTCTCTTCAATTCTTCTACATGAACGTTGGAGACAAAAATGTTTTTTCTATATCCAAACCAGCTTCACTAATCATTTCCATAATGTTCAGATACTGACTTGTTAATATGTAATTTCAGTATTTTAGTGTCAATTATAGTCAGCTCAGATGCAATATTGTGGCTTCTATGTAGTTAGTTTAAAGAAGGATTTTTGCTTAAGAATTTTTCTCTCACAGAAACAAAGAGTAAAATGTTGGTTAAACTCTGGAATCATAGGGGTTTTTGGGAAAGAGAGGTTAAAAGACACAGAATTTTGATTAACATGCCTATTAAGTTCAAGAATCTATGGTACACCATGGTGTCTCTAGCTGACAATGATATATCATATATATGAGACTGACTGAGAGCATAGGTTTTAAGTGTTATCACTACAAAAAGTAAATATCATAGGCAATGAATGTGTTGAATATCTTTATGCAGCCATTCCATACTGCATACATAGTTCAAAATATCATTTTGTACACCATGATTTTATATAATTTTTGCTTGTCAATTAAAAAAAACGAAAAATGATTCAAACTTATGATTAACTCCTATTCAGTTGTATCCAGTGTACAGAAGCCAATGGTATATGCTTGAGGTTAGCTAGGTGTTGCAGAAGGCTGTTTGCACACATCTCTGTCCAGCTTTGCACAGAGTGACATTATTTTGGTAGCCTGAAATCAGTTGTTGCTGGGGTACCTACACCAGAAAACCTAGAAACAATATAAGTAAGGGGAAAACCCACCCCCCATGTAACAGAAGGACCCAAAGTAAACTGAAATCTTTTCATGATAAACATGATGAATGTTTTTCAGGTAGAGACTGAAGGATATACATGTGAGGGAGTTGTCTTCTGAAATGCAGAATATAACTAACAAATATAGACCTGTTGAATGACTACCAAGATATGTTTGGAGATATACAAAATATATCTGAACCTCAAGGAGTCATAATGCTACAGAAAGGCAAGCAAAAAGGTATTCCGATTCTACTTAGTTAAAATCCATTAGTAGAAGGGAACTAATCTATTTTAGAAATACTGTGACTCATTTCTTAGTAACTTATATATGTCCTCAAAACGCCTAACGTCAATTTTAAAAATTACTTCTATAAGCATTTTAGTGAAATATAAATCTCTATGAAGTATAATAGAAAATAAAGAAAGCTACATTTCAGAAGGGATTTGAATCACCCCATGTTTTTGAGTAAAAACAGTACAGCATATTTATTTTCTAAATGTATCTGAAATAAAAATGGAATTTGAATCCTTTTACAATGTATATTTTATTTCTTATATTCATATGCACGTGCAATGTTTGGGTCATTTCTCTCCCCTTATCCCCGCCTCCTCCCTTTCCCCTGCACCATCCCTCTCCCTCCTTACCTCCTAGCTACAAGGCAGAAACTATTTGACCCTTATCTCTAATTTTGTTGAACAGAGAATATAAGCAATAATAGGAAGGACCAGGGGTTTTTGCTAGTTGAGGTAAGGATAGATATACAGGGAGTTTACTCACATTGCTTTCCTGTACATATGTGTTATTACATTCTAAATTAATTCTTCTCAAACTAACCTCTTCCTTTGTTCCTGGTCCCCTTCTCCTATTGGCCTCTGTTGCTTTCAAGTTTCTGCATTAGTTCTTTTGCATTGAGGAAATCAAATGTTATCTTTTTTTTGGGAGGTGATTCTTGCCTATCCTCACACCTCCCTTGTGTGCTCTTGCCTCATCATGTGATCAAAGTCCAATTCCTTTTTTGTGTTTGCCTTTGATCTAAAGTCCGCATATGAGGGAAAACATACGATTTTTGGTCTTCTGTGCCTTGCTATCCTCGCTCAGGATGATGTTCTCCAGTTCCATCCATTTACCTGCGAATGATAAGATTTCATTCTTCTTCATGGCTGAGTAGTATTTCATTGTGTATAAATACCACATTTTCTTAATCCATTCATCAATAGTGGGGCATCTTGGCTGCTTCCATAACTTGGCTGTTGTGAATAGTGCTGCAATAAACATGGGTGTGCAGGTGCCTTTGGAGTAACCTGTGTCACATTCCTTTGGGTATATTACCAAGAGTGGTATTGCTGGATCATATGGTAGATTAATGTTTAGATTTTTAAGAAGACTTCAATTTTTTTTCCAGAGTGGTTATACTAGTTTGCATTCCCACCAGCAGTGTATAAGGGTTCCTTTTTCCCCACATTCTCACCAATACCTGCTGTTGGTGGTGTTTCTAATGATGGCTATTCTAACAGGGGTGAGGTGGAATCTTAGTGTGGTTTTGATTTGCATTTCCTTTATGGCTAGAGATGGTGAGCATTATTTCATGTGTTTTTTGGCGATTTGAATTTCTTCTTTTGAGAAAGTTCTGTTTAGTTCAGTTGCCCATTTCTTTATTGGCTCATTGATTTTAGGAGAGTTTAGTTTCTTAAGTTCCCTGTATATTCTGGTTATCAGTCCCTTGTTTGGTGTTTAACTGGCAAATATTTTTTCCCACTCTGTGGGTGGTCTTTTCAGTTTTGAGACCATTTCTTCTGTTGTGCAGAAGCTTTTTAATTTTATGCAGTCCCATTTATTCATCCTTTCTCTTAGTTGCTGGGCTGCTGGGGTTCTATTGAGGAAGTCCTTGCCTATACCTATTAGTTCCAGAGTGTTTCCTGCTCCTTCCTGTAGTAACTTCAGAGTTCAGGTCTGATATTTAGGTCCTTGATTCAATTTGAGTTGATACTAGTATAGGGTGATAGACATGGATCTAGTTTCAGTTTCTTACAGATGGGTGACCACTTTTCCCAGCAGCATTTGTTGAAGAGGCTATCTTTTCTCCATCATATATTTTTTGGCACCTTTGTCAAAAATAAGGTGGGTAGAGTTGTGTGGATTCATATCTGGGTCCTCTGTTCTGTTCCACTGGTCTTCATGTCTGTTTTTGTGCCAGTACCATGCTGTTTTTATTGCTATTGCTTTGTAATATAGTTTGAAGTCAGGTATTGTGATAACTCCAGAATTGCTCTTTTTGCTGAGTATTGCCTTGGCTTTTCTCAGTCTCTTGTGTTTCCAAATGAATTTTAGGGTAGATTTATCAATCTCTGTGATGAAAGTCCTTGGGATTTTGATGGAAATTGCATTAAACATGGAGATTGCTTACAGTAGTATAGCCATTTTTACTATTATTATTCCACTGATCCATGAGCATGGGAGATCTTTCTATCTTCTGTAGCCTTCCTTTATCTCTTTCTTCAGGAGTCTGTAATTCTTCTTGTAGAGGTCATTCACATCCTTTGTTAAATTTACTCCTATGTGTTTGATTTTTTTTGAGGTTATTGTGAATAGAATTGTTTCCATATATTCCTTCTCAGTTTTTTCATTGTTGGTATATAGAAAAGCTAATGATTTTTGTAGGTTAATTTTGTATCCTGCAACCTTACTGTAGCTGTTTATGTTGTCTAAGAGTTTTTGGGTAGATTACTTTTGGTCTTTAAAGGTATAGGATCATATCATCTGCAAATAAGAATATTTTGACAGTTTCTTTGTCTAGTTGGATTCCTTTTATTTTTTCTTCTTGCCTATTTGCTCTGGCTAGAAATTCCAGTACTATGTTGAATAGGAGTGGGGAAGGTGGACATCCTTGTCTCATTCTTGATTTTAGGGGGAATGGTTTCAGTTTTTCACTATTAACTATGGTGTTGGCTGTAGGTTTGTCATATATAGCCTTTACAATGCTGAGGTACATTCCTTCTATTCCTAGTTTTCTTAGAGCATTTGTCATGAAGTAGTGTTGGATCTTGTCAAAGGCCTTTTCTGCATTTGTTGAGATGATCAAGTGGTTTTTGTCTTTGCTTCTATTAATGTGCTGTATTACATTTATAGATTTGCACATGTTGAACCTCCTCTGCATCCCTGGGATGAAGCCAACTTGGTCATGGTGAATGATCTTCCTGATGTGTTGCTGGATTCTGTTTGTCATTATTTTATTGAGGATTTTTGCATCAATATTCATTAGGGAAATTGGCCTGTAGTTCTCCTTTTTTGGAGGTGTCTTTGTCTGGTTTTGTGATGAGAATAATATTGACTTCATAAAATGAGTTAGGCAGTGTTCCTTCCCTTTCCATTTTGTGGAACAGTTTAAGAAGAATTGGTAATAGTTCTTTAAATGTCTGATAGGATTCATTAGTGAAACCGTCAGGTTCTGGACTTTGCTTTTTTGGGAGGCTGTTGATGCCAGCTTCAATTTCTTTTTGTGTTATTGATCTATTCAGGTGATTAATATCCTCTTGGTTCAGTTTTGGGTGGTTGTAAGTTTCTAGGAATCTGTCCATTTCTTTGAGATTTTCAAATTTATTAGAGTATAGGCTCTCAAAGTAGTCGCTGATGATTTCTGTAGTGCTTGTTGTTATCTCTCCTTTTGAATTTCTGGTTTTACTGATTTGGGTTTTTTCTCTCCTAATTTTAGTCAGGTTTGCCAGGGGTCTGACAATCTTATTTATTTTTTCAAAGAACCAGCTTTTTGTTTCATTGATTCTTTGTATGTTTTGTTTGCTTGTTTGTTTCTATTTCATTGATTTCAGCCCTTATCATAATTATTTCTTTCCTTGTATTTGTTTTAGGATTTGTTTTTTCTTGTTTTTCTAGGAGTTTCAGCTATAGTGTTAGGTAATTGATTTGAGATCTTTCTATCCTTTTGATATATGCATACATAGCTATAAACTTTCCTCTCAGGACTGCCTTTGCTGTGTCCCATAGGTTCCGGTAGGTTGTGTTTTCGTTTTCATTAACTTCCAGGAAACTTTTAATTACCTCTTTTATTTCATCAGTGATTCATTCATCATTGAGTAATGTGTTGTTCTGCTTACAATTGTTTGCATGTTTTTTACTGTTGTTTTTGTTGTTGATTTCTAGTTTTAATGCATTGCAATCAGACAGAATGCATGGGATTACTTCTATTTTCTTATATTTGCTGAGATTTGCTTTGTGCCCTAAGATATGACCAATTTTGGAAAAGGTTCTATGGGCTGCTGAGAAGAATCTATATTGTGCAGAAGTTGGATGAAATATTCTGTAGACATCAGCTAGGTCCATTTGATCTGTGGTGTGATTGAGTTCTCTGATTTCATTATTGATTTTTTGTTTGGATAATCTATCTATTGGTGATAGGAGAGTGTTAAGGTCTCCCAATACCACTGTGTTGGAGTCTATATATGCTTTTAGGTACTTCAGAGTATGTCTGATGACATTGGGTGCATTGACATTGTGTACATACAGGTTGATAATTATTATTTCCTTTTGGTGTATTTCTCCTTTTATTAGTATGGAGTGTCCTTCTTTATCTCATTTGATCGAAGTAAGTTTGAAGTCTACTTTGTCCGAGATAAGTATTGCTACCCCTGTTTGTTTTTGGGGACCATTGGCTTGGTAAATCTTCTTCCAACCTTTTACTCTCAACCAGTGCTTATTTCTATTGATGAGATGGGTCTCCTGTAAGCAGCAGATTGTTGGATCTTCCTTTTTAGTCCAGTTTGCCAATCCTTCTCTTTTGATGGGGGAATTTAGTCCATTAACCTTCAGTGTTAGTATTGGTAAGTACATGGTGATCCCTGTCATGTAGTTGTCTTTGTTGATTAAGGGTTTGATTATGTGCAGCTAAATCCATGTTACTCTTTACTTTCTTGCCTTTTCTTCTCCTGTGGTTTGGTGTTGCCTTCCTTTTCATGGTTTTGTTTCCTTTCCTTTTCTGTGTGCATAATTCCTTGAAGAATCTTTTGTAGTGGTGGTTTGGTGGTCATATATTGTTTTAGTTTCTGGTTATCATGAAAGACTTTTATTGTTCCATCTATTTTGAATGATAGTTTTGCTGGATAGAGTATCCTAGAGTTGAAGTTATTTTCACTCAGTGCATGGAATATCTCACTCCATGCTCTTCTTGCTTTTAATGTTTCTGTTGAGAAGTCTGCTGTGATTTTGATTGGTTTACCTTTGTATATTATTTGTTTTTTTCTCTCTTCAATATAGCCTTCAATATTCTTTCTCTATTCTCTGTACTTATTGTTTTAATAATAATGTCTCATGGGGTACTTCTATTTTGGTCAGGTCTGTTTGGTGTTCTGGATGCTTCCTGTACCTGAATGGGCATAGTTTTTTCTAGGTTTGGGAAGTTTTCTGCTATTATTTTGTTGAATACATTATACATTCCTTTTGCTTATACCTCTTCTCCTTCTTCAATGCCCATGATTCTCAGGTTTGGTCTTTTGATGGAGTCCGTGAGTTCTTGCATTTTCTTTTCACAGGTCTTGAGTTGTTTAGCTAATAGTTCTTCAGATTTTCCTTTAATTGCCATTTCATCTTCAAGTTCTGAGATTCTGTCTTCAGTTTGTTCTATTCTGCTGGAATGGCCTTCCATTTTGTTTGTATTTCTGTTTCATTCTTTTCTCTGAGGTTTTCCATATCATGGGTTACTTCCTCTTTAATATTGTCAATTTTTGCCCTTAATTTATTTATCTCTCTGTTTGTGGTGGTCTCAGTTTCAGTTTGGCATATATTTATGGCTTCTATGATTTCATTTATTTGTTTCTGCGTTTTCTCATATTCTTTGTTTTTGTTGTCTTGGAATTTCTTGAGTGCCTCCTGTACATTTTGGTTGACCATGTTTAGTAACATCTCTATGAAATTCTCATTAATTAATTGTAGGATTTCTTCTTTCTGAGTGTTTTTGTTGGGTTCCTTGGTATAGTTTATCTTTGTTTTGTTGGAGTCTAGATCTGGGCATCCATTTTCTTCATTTCACTCTAAATCCTGTACTACTTTATTTTAGGGGGGGAAAATGGTCCTTACTTTTTTCTTCTTCCCATATTTCCACCAGGTAACATTTCTATCCCTGGACAATGTATAATTTAGTATTATTAGGGTAACAATATTAATACTAACAAAACCAAGAAAGAAGGATGAAAAAGAGAAAGAGATGGAAAGATAAAAGGAATAGAGAGGAAAAGAGAAAAAAATGGGAGAGATGTTGGATGATCAAACAGCAAACCAGGCAGTAAATCCCTTAAAGAAAAAAAAATCACCAGTTCTGGAACAGTAGAATTGCAGTCTTAGTTGTTCTGATGTTAGTTCTTTAGCATCCAGACCTCTCTGTGTGTGTGTCTTAGGTATGAGTGGCTGGTGGGTGAGGTCCTATGGGTGGAAGCCTTTAGCTGAGGTGTAATAGTGGGCCTTTGGACATGGGCATGGTGTGCCTGAAGCGCACAGGCTGGTGGAGTGGAGATTCTGCAAGTCTGTGGATCCCCAGCTTGACAGGCCTGGGGTGGCGCGGTCCAGCAGAATGAAGATCATGCATAAGTGGGTCCCTGGCTTGTCAGGCCTTAAGGACTGTATATTTTGCAAGCCTGTGTAGGGCTGGAGGGCACAGCCCAGTGCAACGGAGAACAGGCATGCGTGTATCTCAGGCATGGCAGGCCTGGGGGGGTGGCCCAGCAGAGCAGACATCATGCAGGGCTTGTGTAGGGCTCAGTTTTAAAAATAAACTGGCTGAATAATACTAGAAAAGTAATACATGTATTTTTCATTTGTTAAGTGACTTAATATGGTTACATTGTGTAAATATCATATTTACTTTATCGTTCCCCAAATGAACACTTAGGTGTATTATATGTCTTGGCCATTGTAAATAGTACTGCAGTTGACATGGGGATGCATTTGTCTATTCACCATACAGATTTTATTTCCATTGAACATATTAAAAATATTAGATTTACTGTGTCATAGTCATTCAATTTCTAGATATTTTTTTTTCTCTCTAGCTCTATCTCTTTTCTTTCTTTCTTTTTTTTTTTTTTGTGTGTATGTGTGCCCTGGAACTTGAGCTCAAGGCCTGACATATGCTATGCTATATTCTAGCACTGATTACAGCCCTAACCCTATATTTTTCTCTTTTTATTAGCACTTATTGATTGTACAAAAAGATTTCTTTGTGGTATTTCCATCTGTGAATATAATGCACTTTGATCAGTTCATTCCCTCTATTACTCTTTCTTAACCCCATTTTAAAAATGTTCAGTGGGCTTTATTACTGTATTTTCATACATGCATATAAAATACTTCAATTACATTTGACTCCTCCCTTTAATCTCTCCTTTCACCCTACCCCATCTCACCATTGTCAACCCTCAGCCAGTTCCCATACTGTGTACTCATATCATTCATTTTCATTCATTTAAGTAGTTTCTGTATTGTTTCACTCAACATCTGAAATGAAAAAATACAGGACTAGCTTAAAGTTTACAAGAGGAAAATAGTTTCTTGACAGAACACAGTGGTCTGGCTACTTTGAATTTTTGACTGAATATTTTAAAAGGATATTCACTTATAGCATCAGAGTGTCTTTAGGGCAAAGAATAAAACTTAGGAGGAAACAATCTTTACTTAATAGTCTACATGCAATAATAAGTGGTATTATATTCTTGACGTAAGAACTAAATAGTGCTAATAGGAAGCAATTAGAGTACCCTTCAAATATTTGAAATTAAAGAAAAAATCAGCATGGTGAAACAAAAGCCAATATAAAGGTCAGGAGATATATTCAAGAAAGCAGAAAATGGATGTACATGAAAGGCTAAGAGGGAAGAATAGGGTCAATTTAGGAACCTTCAACATCTTAATGACAGAAGTTCTAGAAAGGGAGAGAACATCTAGAGAACACTTAAGGGAGAATTATGTAACACTTCTCCCTGACAAAAGAACATGAGTCCAAATTGAAAGAATCGACAAGTCCCCAGCACAAAACACAAAAATAATTAAAATTTCATAACAAATCAGGAGGTGAAATGACAAACTATATTTCTTAATAAATTACTTGGAAATACATCTGATAAAAGATTTGTGTCTAAAATATTCAAAGAACATTTAAATCCAACAGTAAGGAGATAAATAACCTAGTTAAAAAGTGAGCAAAAGAGCTAACTCCTTTTACTAAAGTTATAGAGCCAATAATCCTGTGAAAAGTCCAAAATCAAGTGTCGTTAAGTGACTACAAACTAGAGCAACAACCTCTTATTAACCTTTTTTTAAAATTTCCACTTATGGGAATTGAACTCAGGGCCTCATGCTTGCTAGGCAAGCACTCTACCATGCAGTAATGTTATGAAACCCTGGTCACACCAAAGGAGGTCACCCACAGGAGTGGTAAGGAAACTAAGAACTAATTGAAACTACCATAAGTAAGATAGAATGAAGAAACTTAGAAGAGATAAAACTTTTGGGATTATAATACATATATACATGGAAATATCACAAAGAAACTTGTGTAGCTACCTTTATCTCAAGCAAAAATGTCATATTTATCTTTTTATCTCTTTTCTTCTACAAAGTTGGAAAACAGGAAGGTGGAAAAAGTCCTGCCCAGATGGGAGTGCTGACACCCAGTTGGAAGAGGTGGTTATGGGGAAAGGGCTAGGACAGGTAGGATGATGCTAAAATGTGTACACGTGTAAGTAAATGCAGAAAATACACTTGTTGAAACTACTCCAGGAATTGGGAGATGGGGGATAAAGGAGAATGGTAGAGGGGGTGAATTCATGTATGAAGCTATCTGATACATTGAAGAACCTGTGTAAATGCCACAATGCACCTCCATGCAGCACAATAATAGTAATAATAATAATAATAATAATAATAACCTGTCAAACTCTTTACTTCTTTTAGAATGGCTAAAATCCAAAATACTGACCAAATATTGCCAAGGATGAGGAGTGATGGGAATTTTTTTTCACTCATGGCTTGTGAGAATGAAAAAATAGTACAGTGAAGTTGGAAGACTATTTTGCAGTGTCTTATGAAACAAAATAAGGTTTAGTTTTGTGATCCAGCAATCACAGCTCTCGGCATTTTCTCAGAGTTTTAATGTATGTCCTCATTAAGATATGCACACAGATGTTTAAAGAAACTTTATTTATGATTACAAAAGCTAGAAGAAACCAACATGAATGGTAAAGAAACTGAAGAAGATACACTGATTTTAAAAAAAAGAGCTGTTACGCTGTGAAAAGACATGGTGAACAACTTTAGTTGCTTATTGCTAGGCAAAAAAAAAAAGGCAGCTGCAAAGGCTACGTAGTCTATAATTCCAACTAAATAATTTTTGGAAAAGATAAAACTACAGATATTGTCAGTAAATGTTAGAAAACGGGAAAGAAAGATGAATAAGTATGTCACTGGGGATGTTTAGGAGGGTGACCCTATTCTGTATGCGATTATGGTGGTGGCTATGGGATATTATACATTCATCAAATACATGGAAATGTAAACAAAAGGACTGAATGAAGCCTAATGTAATCTGGATGTCTGTATTTTGTGAAGAAAAACATTCTATTTAGGCACATATGCTTTCAATTTTACTGTAAATTGGGGACAAATAGTACATTTTAAGAACTAATCAAAAGTGAAAACAGAGGTTGCATCTAAAGGATCAGAAAGTCAATGGCACTGGTAACTTTAAAGCAATACAGGGAGCTAACAGAAAATATGGTAACATAAAATACACTGTCATTCACTCTTTTGACAGAAAAAGTGTTCTTTACACCCAACAACTGCTGGGCATCACACTCTTCTACAATCCCCTTACTCTTCAACGTGCAACTCTTACTGCTATCCCAGGAAAATTCAGGATATTTCAAAAATGCACAAAAAACCAAATGCACAGCTTCTATAAAAAATAGAAAGGAGAATAGAAGTGTTTCTGCTGATAAATGCTCTGTCTTTCCACCTGAATATACACATATTCAAACACACAAAGTCATACACAATAACACCCAAACTGTTGGATTAACAATTCAGGAAAAGATTGCCTCTATGCTTTTATTTCATGTGAAATCAGTTAATGTCACTCCATACACTGTGTTGGAAAGTCTTCAAAATTGTCTTTCAGAAAAAATAGAAAGGAATGAAAAGCAGAGCAAAACTGAATTAAATGAAATCAAAATTGTAATTTATTATATACCACAGTAAAGTAAAATAAAAATTTAACTTTCATATTGAAAGTACTTAGGACAAGACAATCCAGAGAATTATAATGCAGCTAAAGAAAGAACAGCAGAACTAAGAAAATAAAATAAAAATAAAAATAAAATACTCCGTTGCCATTCTTCAGACTAGAATAAAATTTGTGGATGGAGTCAGCTACAGAGTTAATAGGAGACTATAATCCTTCCAAGGACAGAGTATAGTTATAAAGTTTTTTTTAAATCAGTTCTTATCTTTGGGTAGCTATTGCTTTCTTCCTTAAGGAGTAATTTCTTCTGCATAATCACAACTGTGAGAAACTTTGTGGTTTAAATTATATGAGGAGGAATGAAGAAACATCCCACATTTCATGGATGATGTATATCACTTTGGCAGAGAGAATCAGCCTCAGTTTATAACATAGTTGCAGAACCTGAAGGAGATGCTCAAATACATTTCATACTGCACTTTGCAGTTTGGACCTGATATTTATCCTTTAAGACTTTGCTTTGAGCCTTTCAAAGTGTGGGTGTAAAAAAGTTGAATGCATAGAGGCAGATAGTGGAGCCATGGATAGATTAGGTGGAAGGGAAATGAAAAGCTGTTGGTCAAAAAATGCAAAATTTCAGGTGTGTGGGATTAATAAATCTAGAGATCTAGCATACAGCATGAGGACTATAGTTAATAATATTGTATTATATTCTGGAAATTTACTAAGAGAGTCAATTTTAGGGGCTCTTACTTGAATAAAAGTAAATATATCAAAACATCATATTGCATTATGTATATATATATGTACACATATATACATATATACATATATATATATACATATATATATATTCCTTCCCCAGAGTCCTATGATAGTCAATAGTTTCTTTAACTGAGGTTGGCCTTCAACTGAGGTTGGCCTTCAGGTTCTTCTGGTGTGCTGTCTGCCCCACTGAAATGAGTAAATGAGCCTGATTTTGTCAGACTGAAGTTTATTCCTCATGGTTTCTATGCATCTTTGTATGTAAAATCAAGTTATGTTTTCTTCAGTCTGTAAATTTTATGTGTTTATGTCTACAAAATATTCCCTTTATGTATATGTACACACTACTCTAAATTTGAAAAATTATTAACCAAATACATTTTGTGTATTCCATTACTTTCTTCATATCTTTAATTGTAGTCCTTGTTCTCACCTATTATTCTGATGACCCATGCTATCTTGCTATTAAAAATTCATCTACCTGAAATTTCACTACATCTTTTTCTCCTAATCATTATTCCTCCGTCAAATCAGAGTGTTCATGAACAGACAAATAGTGAACAAATTAAGATATGTTTTCCCTACTTACTGATAGGCTAGTGTTATAAAAAAGAAAATAGCGTTTATTGAACTCGGAAATGTCCAAGATTGATGTGAAATTTTAAGATACTAACAAAACGTTTAACATTTCACCATTAGTATATCATACTTAGATAGCATTTTAATCTGTCTTTGAGCATAAAGCAAAGTGAAATGATTCATCCATACCCCCTTTGTCACATTGATTTTTAATGAAATACAACAATAATTATGGGATATACTTTTAGTGTATTTTAAGAGGAAGGATGGGAATGAAGAGAGGCTTTGCTCTGGTTGCTGGAAACTCAGAGAAAAATATCACACATGTTATCTGAGTATTTTTTTAAGAAAAATCTTAGCAACCAAACATGAATTTTAAAAATTAGCATTTTGTATAATTGCACATTTTCTAAAATAATTGACTAATATTTTCTTACAAAATATAATTCAAAAAAATTTTGGCATTTCAAAGTATTCCTAAGAAATGGTTAAGAGAACAGGTATTACACCAAATCTCAAATAGAGTTCCTGGTTTACAGCTTTGAAAAAGCAAACAGCTTCTACTTAAAACTAACCAATGATGAAATACTGTTCAAAAACATAACTTTTGGTCTCAAAATCTTTAATATTGGTTAAAACAGTCTGTTACTGATGTAAGGCATTTTATCCAATGTGTAAAAAAAAGTGCAGCTGTCTGCTTTTACTTGAAATACATAAAACCAACACTACTATTTACCCTCACCACCCCCCTCCCTATCAGGCACCCACTTTTCGCCTTAAGTCATTTCATGGCCGCATCAGTACTACCTCTCCTCATTCACTCCTACCTCTCAAAATTGAGAAGATAAATAGCAATGTATTTGTGTCTGGAGATGTAATAGGATTGCACCATTCTTTCTGTGTACTTTGAATTGTTGACATGGAAAGAAATTCTTTAATTAATTAAACAGATCATTTATTTGTTCATTTGAGAGCTTTTGCTTATTCCTGCAGCATAATTGTACATGGTACCCACACATGCTTTGCTTTGTGCAATATTCCATGATGACCTTTCTAATGATCCCTTCTGTACACCATTGGGGTCAGAAGTGCTCCAGCGACATTTTTTCTCCCTTTCTACAAGGAAGCATAAAGCAGATATGTCTCACAGCTGGATAAGCATAAGTGAGGTCAGGCCCTGTTGGTCATGGCATGGCTAAAGAGATAAGAACCTCATGTAAGGCATATCCAAAGAACTGGGTGCTCAGAGATTCTGAATATGCTGATATCAAGGGAGCTATTCACCACAAAATCCAATAGTCTTAAAAATCCCAGTGTAAGTGACTGTTTATGACTATTCATCTCATAAATAATCTTTTAAATTAGCTATCTATTCTTTATTTTATTTATTATTTATTTTATAAAATGTACATAAATAATGTCCTCATCACAACTGAAATATCAAAATATTTATCCATACCTTGGAAATATGATAAAAGTATTTGTTCAGCTGTGACTATCTGTGTTTTGGGATGTTTTCCTCAAGGTTTAGATGACTTAATTGAGCTATAATATGAACTATCTTTTGCACGGGAATTTATCTATTTTAGTCCTTTTCCCTTACTTAAGAAAATATAAGAAAAAATAAACCAACCATAAAAAATTGGTAAATACTGAATGAAAGATGAAAACCAAGCAGATGAGGGGAAAGGAAAAAAATAATTGTGAATTTATGGAGTGCACTATGATATTTTCAAATGTGTATACATTGTAGCTAGATTAAATTAAACTGATTAACAAATTCATTGCCTCACTGTCTTATCATTTTTGATGAGATGTTAAAAGTCTATTCAAATTTGAAAATTACAATAAATTAATATTGGCTTTGGTCACCATTCAGTGTTGAGTGCAATAGATGACTGAAATTTATTCCTCTGTTCTAACAGTAACTTTATACCTGTTATCATCTTCTCTCCCTTATCCTTCCCCTCCACACTGCCCCCACTCCCAGCTTCTGATAACCACCTTTCTACTACATGTTTCTAAGAGATCATCTTTTAAAAAAAATCTATATACTGAAGTAAGCAGTTCGATTTCTAGGGATAACTACTTTATATGTTAAACACAATTAAAAATGTTCCCTGGAAATTCCAGAATAGTCTAAGACAACATAGCTCAGTGCTCTTATTTAAAAAAAATGTCCTTGTAAGGACTTCATAAGAAACTGAGTTGAAGGCTGGTAAAGTGGCCCAAGTAGTAGACCACCTACCTAGCAAGTATGAGGCCCTGAGTTCAAACCCTAGTATTGCAAAAATGAACAACAACAACAACAAAAACCAAGTCAGACTATCCAGGGTGCTAGATTCCAGGTTCAATTTTTCTGTAATGTATTTCTGTGACATCATTAAAATACCTGCAATCATCATACCCATCCTTTCTCTCGTTTTTCTGGTTCTCACATTAGTTAATAAAAATAGTTTTACCAGCAATAAAAATGTTATGCTATATTAAATCAGCAAAGTAATAAGCAAAAGGCCCATTAAACTTACAGATATTATGGAATTTACAATAGAATTAAAATTCACTTAGGGATATTCACATTGTTATGATGATCTTCAGATGCCTAATAGAAATATTACTAATAATAAAAATTTGAATTTATATATTGACATGAATTTCCAGTTCTAATCTCTGTTTCAAAATGAGGGTAGGGGAGTTAAAAGAATTGCTCAATTTATCTGCTTCATTCCTGGTAGAAGAAAGCACTACTTTGCTAAAAATGGAGTCTAGGACCAGATGACTGATTACTACCTAATAAATTTACCTTGAGAGCAGTGAAGATAAGGATATAGCAAAGCCCAATAGGGAGGGATGACTACAAAATCTACAGAATCAGCTGTGCCCAAATCCCCAAGGACATTAGAGATAAGAAAATGGTCTCCAGGATATTCTAGATGACATGACTTGCCTGATAGTATTCCCGCTGCCACAGAGATTGGGTTCTTGACTAAAATGCATTGTTCAGAGAGTAATCCTGGACTTGACCCTAGCATAAAGAGTAAGCTTTCTGAGAGACAAACATCAATCCACCTGGTCAAACTCTAGCCTAAACCAAATTAGGAAGATCTAGAGATATAAACATATTATGTCAGGAATGAAAAGTTATCATAGCAGTTCACCAAGACATTATTGCCAGGATGCATTGTTACTGGGAAGAAGAGATGGTGAAGTAACAAATTAAGCAGGCCTTAATTGCTTTCTTTACACAGCCCTTATCCATTCTGGTAGATAAAGTGATGGAGGCCTGGTTTGCTATAGTTTTTGACTCTGAGTTCTTGATTTGTGTGAGAATAGAACAACTTTTATGTTAATCATATTTCAGTATTTTTTGGCTATTGTTATATTGTGAAATTTTAATTTCTTAGATTTCTAGACTTTTACATTTCTAGAATACTTCACATGTTAAAGGATTAGTACATCAGCAACAAGAGGCAGATGTTTTTGGAAATCAGTGTCCCTGACTCCAAGGCCTTAACCAGGTATGTCTCTCAGACTAGAAATGGTAACTATTTGGAATGACCCATTGTTCTAGAATGGAACAAAATGCCCTGAAGGCCACTGGTTCCAAAGCATTAAATATGTTTATTTACTCCTTTATATTCATATTACTGGATTTTCTGTTTGATTTTGATGTTTTTGAAAGCACTGAGAATTGAGTTGGAGCCTTGAGCTTGCTAGGTAAGTGCTCAACTACTCAAGCACCACTCACAGTCCTTTTTTGACCACAGTTTGTTTCTCACATAGGGTCTTGCACTAACTGCCACAGCTGGCCTCACACTGTGATCCTCTTGCCTCAGTCTCTTGAGTAACTGGAATTATGGGCTGATTTTGATTTTTTAAGAACACACTGTGATCATGAAGCTATATTCAAGCTTTATGGTAATGGTGAGCATGAAGAAATTTTACATTTGTCATTTCGAAGTTCACAGTGGCTACAAATAGAGAAAAACATATTTAATTTTTATTATTAATATAATTAAGATCTTCAATATTAAGGACTACCCTTAATTAGAAACTTGCATGAATTGTCACCTTTCTGATGACTTTATGGTAATTACTCATTATAAGACATTTTCAATTTTATTAGCTCTTAATTTACTGTTGAGATATTTGAAATATAAAAAGATTAAGTATGTTGTTCCCAAAACAGGGTTATTAAATTATGGACATGAGAGTAGAGCCCACTCTGTCTTCTCTCAGAAACCACTGTCCCACGTGTCAAAGAACAAGTAGGGAAATAAAAAGAAGTGTTTACAAGTTGTAATTCAAGCAAATGGTTGTGATTTGAAATTTGAAGTGGAGTAGGATCAAGACATGCACAGGTCCAGTGTACCTAAGAGAAAGAATTAATGTAGAAGCTTGGGAAATAAAATGAAGAAGGGGTTCTTTTCATCAGCAAGAACTAAAATACTCTTGCCTCAGTCTCCCAGTTGCTGGAATTATAGTCAGGTGCCATCACAGCTGACATAATTAATTAATTTTTACAGACATATTACAGTCTTAAAGCAACTACTCAGATAGGAAATGCAAGGTTATACATCTCTTAGAAGATCTCACATATCTATTGTCATGTCCTATTAGTGCTTCGTGTTTCTTAGGGATAAGCTTCCTTATATTGCATGGGAGTAGGATGCCTCTGGGATATGAGCCTGTGGATCTTAAAAGTCCTACTCAGATATAAAGAGTTCTCAGTGTCTACTATGTACAATGGCCTGAGAAAGAAAAGAGCCTTTTTCTTCAGGCAGTGGTGAAAACATCAAACAGTACACATTATCAGCATACCCTGCCAGTAGAAACAGAGTTAAGATGAAAACACCTCACACAGAAGGAAGCACCTGGTTTTGTGCAGGTATTTAAGTACATCTAAAAGTAATCAATCTGAATGATATATTTAGAGAAATAGACATGTACTGGAAAGTTGTAAAAACCCTTCTAATTTCATATATGGCAAAAATATCACTCAGAGAAAGATTCACTACTGTGAACTTTTCCTTACATGTAAGGAAGCTTCTCCTTCTGCCAACAACACTTAGTGGAATATTATATTGTGGTCTACAGTATACAGCCAACTAACACGGGAGGAAAGTAAGCACAAAGTGCCCTGGGTGATCACTATGCTTCTCACTGCAAATTTATTTTCACAAAAATTGTTGGAGGTGGACCACAGCACTAACTATCCTTGAGTCTAGGTCTTAGTTGGAGCCCCATATATCCCCTGAAGTGCCAGTATCCCCTCTATATGAAATACTCATGAGAATTGCTATGCTTTGGAGAAAGAAGTGTCATTCATTAGTGTCTGCATCTGGCACAATTTTAAAAAATCATTTCCCACGACATTCGTATACCACACCAGACACCCTCTAGGATGTTCACACATCCTCAGAGGAAAAAATAAAGCAAGTGAAATAGTGATGAGCTTCAGCTAATTCTTTATTAAGCAGAATATATACCCTGGAGGATGGGCATTGTTTCCCAATGTCCAGAAGATAGGCTCTAGGAAATAGAGTCTTCCAGTGGTCACCAGGAACCAGGCCAAGTTCTCAGTGGTATTTGTGGGCCAGAGCGTTAGCTACTCCAGCCACCACTTTCTGAAAGGCAGCCTGTGTTTCTATAGTGAAATCCTTGCCAAAGTGGCGGGACAGCACAATCACTATCTCATTGCCCAGGAGCTGTGGGGAAGAGGTAGACAGACATATACATATGGTCAACAAGATGATTAAGCTTTGCTGTTGAGAAATCGCACCAATACCCATTATTATCTGGCCACATTCAGGCCCAAATTGATCCCCAGGCTATTCTTACCAAATCTGAAAGAAAACATCTATACACAATTATATATACATATTTGTATCTATATTCATAATATGCAGGTTTACTAATTAATTGATTGATCAATTTAATGATAAGCTTTCTCTTAGCACCACCAATATGACTTTCTGGCATTTCTGTTCACATATTTATTTTCCTTTCCATATTTATTCACTTACTCCTGACCTCATTAGATTCCAAGTATTCTTCATTTTGAGAATAATTTACAGTCACTATATTATCTCAAGTGAAAAATTAGCAGGTAGAGGTGTTACGCAAAATTTGGGTAGGGTATCAGAGAAAGGTAGTTGGGATGAGAGGACGGAGAGAGAAAGAAAGCCAAAGGGGGGGAAGAGACAGTGGGAGAGGGACAGACAGTGAGAGAGAGAGAGAGAGAGAGAGAGAGAGAGAGAGAGAGAGAGAGTCAGAGAGAAAGAAGGAGAGAGGAAGAGAGAGTGTGAGATTGAGATAAAGAGAGAGAGAGAGGAAGACAGAGGGGCAAATGTTAGGATATTAAATAATGAAATTCATTAAAAAGCAGGGCTGGGGGAAGCAAACAGGAAAGAATACTGAAAGAAATTGGCAAATATTTGAAAAGCATCAAATGATGAAATAGAGGAAAGTATGATGAATATGGAAGAAGGTTAAAAAGATGAGCAAGAAAATGAAAATAAAAAGTGAAGCATCTCACTTTGAAGTTCTCAGGATCCACGTGCAGCTTGTCACAGTGCAGCTCACTCAGACTGCTAAAAGTGCCCTTGAGGTTGTCCAGGTGTTTCAGGCCTTCACTAAAAGAATTCAGCACCTTCTTGCCATGGGCTTTCACCTTAGGGTTGTGTAATATAGCATCAGCCGAGGACAGATCTCCAAAGGATCCAAAATACCTCTGGGTCCATGGGTAGACAATCAGCAGCCTGAGGAGTTAAAAACAGGCCAGGGCAATAGGGAAAGTCAGTGTGTGTCAGAATCCAGGAGACTTTTCTGTCTCCACAAGTCCAGCTTCCCTTTGCCTCCTTCAGTTTTCTTATAACCAGATTCCTACCTTGCCAGGGCCTCACCACCGATTTCTTCAATGTTCACCTTGTCCCACACACCCTGGATTTTCCCCGCTTCAGCAGAACTCAGATGCACCATGGTGTTGGTTTTTGTGGATCTGACTTGTCAGAAGCAAGCATGAGCAGCAGTTGGCCCTGCTCTGTCTTTTATGCCCAGTCTTGGCTCCCTCCTTCCCTGGTTCTGTAAGAAGATTGGTCAAGTCCAGGGTGTGGCTATGCAGAGTGAGCCCTGAGTGATGACAGCCATACCTGTTCTTGGCAGTTCTGGCATTGGCTTAGGAGTTTAACTTTAGACTTTCAGCCTTCCCTTTATGTATCTCCTGGTCCTAATCCTGGAGTACAAATTTCCCCTTAAAAACATACTTGGCAACATTTTTAATGCAATTTTTGGAATTAATAGACCTTGTAGGTCTATTAAAGATCACTTCCCCAGTTTTATTATTATACAAATGAGGAATTGAGGCCCAAAAAGTGGAAGGGATTTAGCCATTTTGGTTCAGCTGAAGAGAGTATGGATGCATCTCCCTGTATTCCTAGAATATGCAAAATAAACCTTAGAACAGAGCGGATGAAGCTGCTATCTTGATTCTAAATATAAGTTCCTTTTTTGCGTGGATTAAACTTTCTGGTAAGAAAATAAATATCATTTATTCATTGCTGTTGTTTTTTTTGTGTGTGCATGAGTGTGTGTGTGTGTGTGTGTGTGTGTGTGTGTGTGTTGTGTTCTTTGATTATGCAATTTGGCCAACTAACCAAATAAGTGATGTTTATACAAATGAATAAATCTGAATCATGCATGCCCTGTGTAGTAGCAGCTTGATTAGGAATGAGGATCCAGAGAAGAAAAGAAAACTCAGAATTTGATAAAAATGAAAAATAGTATAAGCAGTTTAGAGCCCATTTAGTGCGATTTAGAGTTTGGGGTAACATTACAGGAAGCATCAGTTTTGAATGAAAGACAAAATATTGATACCTAACAACTTCACTTTGTAGTGATGTGGGGAGTACAGGAGGAATAGAGAGCTCCTCTGCGATTTACAAAGGTGGCAGGAAAGTGGAATGGCAACCTGTCACAGGATTTTCCCTCCTAGGTCACAGAGCATACTATGCTTTACAATTATTTCCTTCATTCAACTTCTTTGCCCTCGTCCTATTTGCTCTATATATTTTGACTTGTCTCCTTTATTTTAATATACTTTCAACCTGAATAGCTTTTACCATATTCTTTCTCATTTCTTTTCCAGCCAATGTACTAAATTGTTAATTTTTCAGGTTAGGGAAAAAAACCCTAAGGTGTAGTTTTGTTCCTTGTTGTTAAAAGCTGTAACAAGAAGAATAAAACATCAAGAATTTTGAGCAGTAACTAGGATCTCGGCATTCCCCATGGGCCCTGGTAGTCATTCTCTTACTTTCTATCATCTCTACATACTCAAACTTGATCCTGTCTTAAATTCCCATTTCTTATTGAGTGATAAAAGGGGCATATTTCTTTACATGGCATGTTTTTCCTACATTAAAGTCTCCTGATCAGGTGCCCCAATGTCTAGAAACATCCATTTCATCCTTTGTCATCACTACCAATGAACATTCAACAGACATATTAGCCTTTAAGCATTAACAGTCTGAAACTCTAATTATAACAATATCTTTATATACACCAGAAAAAAAGTGCATTCGATATTGATAGCTGCTCCAAGGAAACTGACAAATTTTCTACCTGTGCTCCCTTCTCCAAAGGAGTTTTTCTTCCATTGCTAGATAAAAAGATTCCACACCCTTTTTACCTATCCCAACCAATAGCAGGAACTTGTGAACAAAAATTCCTCAGATTATTCCTGGTCATGTGCAAGTACTGGGTTCTTCTACAGTTCTCTTGAGCTCAGGAAGGAATTCTATGCTCAGATATGATTACATCTGAAAGCATTATAGAACTTTTATATTCATTCTTCCATAAAAGGGTGAAGTAAAATAGAACCATTTGTTTATCCTTAGGAAAAAGTTCACGTGTTGACTTCTGGAAAAAGATGTCTTTCAAATATTTGATAAGTTAAAAATGCAAGTTTTATTGGATCTTTAGATTTTAGGGCTCATCTTATTAAAGTTAAATCTGTATTGCCCTTATCATGGTTTAACATGCAGACTGTTTTCAAGACCGTTGTTCACACCCTTGAGTCAGGCATGTGAATGTGAAAGAAGCCACTCAGAGGATGGCTGGTATATCCTTTGCAGTGTATGCACATATGAATAATAAATAAATAAATAAATAAAGTAAAAATAAATTTAAAAAAATGAAAATATCCACAGATCTTGCCAAAGACTAATATATAATGTTGACATTTTTCTTTAAAAAGGCAAATTATAAAAATTACAACTTTGCAATTTTGGTTAGTACCTTTTTAAACATTTCTCCCATGTTTCCCTGTGCTCAGAAATGGCTCTCCAAAGTCCTGCTTTGTTTTCTTCCTCCATAATCACTTGACAACTGATTTCTACTGGCTACTGCTGCAAAACCATCATTCTGGCTCAGCGCAAGGACTGCTGCTCCACAGCTTCTGCTAACTATAACTGAAGGGAGCACCAAAGGGCTTTGCCTTCCAGTACCCTGTAGGAACAAGGTTATTATAGGGCTATCAAAAGGTCAGGCATACAAGGCAAAATAAATTGTAAAGCAGGATAAATATAACAACTGTGATTATCTGTGGATTTTCTTCCATGTTTATAACTCTAAGCTGACTTCATCTTATAAAGGGTCCCACAGAATATCTACTCCACTTCTATTCCAGCCTCACTGACCACTAAATATACATGCACTACAAAAGAAAGACAGAAATATGTTTCCTTTATTCCCACTGTTAACTTGCCCATTGCTAATTACACAATGGACCCGGATTCAGTATCATGAAAAGGATTGGCACTAACTTTCTTCAAGAGAACCATGACACTTATTCCATAAGGATGGGATGTTGTCATTTGTTTCAAAAGTGACACTGACCTAGGATATACTTTTGTACATGATCTGGTATTCAATCCTGAATTCTGCAAGTAAGACATTTAAATATTTTGGTCTGCTCTTTCTGAGTGAACACAGATGCACTAGAGGCTATGGTCTTTTCTCCCACATTCACATCTCTCAGTTACTTTATCTGAGGAACTGCTCAGAATAAGTAATATAAAATAGTTCCAAATGGAACAGAACTTTTAAAAATAAGCCACAGACACACAGTTTAATTCATTAAAAAATTGCATTCCTCACTAGAAAGCAATAAAGTCAATAAAACACCACCTTGCTAAAGTATATATCCAATTATTATGGAGTAATTGATTTCCCAGTCTATGAATTGCACAACAGTATTTCCTCCACCAGAGGAATTTAGCCTTTGTACACCTCATGAAGTAGGTCACGTTGTTGATCCGTAGAGGTAGGAAGGCTGTCTGCCTTAAGGATGAGTTGAAGGCTCTGTGCTTAGAGGCAGAATCCTGGCTTCAGTCTAGGTACCCATAACAGACAGAAGGATTTAATTCCAAAATCATCAGGGAACATATGAGGCTAAAGAGATGGATAATCTAGTTAAATATTATGCCAAATTCCCTTGACTCTGTGATTTTTATTAAATCTGCTTTTGAACTCAAGACCATGATAACACTTAATTCTCTCTTTTTCTCTCCCTCTCTCTTCTCTTACACACACACACACACACACACACACACATGTACAGACACACACAAAACATGTATTTATTCAAACACCTTGAGCATAACCCTTAAAAAATTCATAGAGAATATGACTATTTGGAAATTAAGAAATAAAACTAGTTTGATACCTCAAGAGACTAATTATGCTACTACACTTTTACACTTTTATTTTAACTAGTAATGGCAATAGAATAAATCTCTCCATCCATTTACCACTAATCTTCAATACGAATACCCCAAAGTCTGAAATATAGAAATTGTTTATGAAAGACATGATTCTCACACAGGGGTTAGTTTCTCAAGTTCTTCAATGTGAGAAATTTTAGGCCCCACTGTTAGCGTTGATTCACTGTTTTCTTCCAGAGGTTGTTGTAAATTTGGATATAAAGAAAGCTTTTTGGGTTTTTCTTTTTGAGAAGGGAGTCAGTCTATTTCTCATTCAAGACTTGACACCCTCAATCTCTCTTAATCTCTCAAATCTTCTCCAAAACTATTCTTCATCCAATTATTGATTCCTATTAGTGCTTCGTGTTTCTTAGGGATAAGCTTCCTTATATTGCATGGGAGTAGGATGCCTCTGGGATATGAGCCTGTGGATCTTAAAAGTCCTACTCAGATATAAAGAGTTCTCAGTGTCTACTATGTACAATGGCCTGAGAAAGAAAAGAGCCTTTTTCTTCAGGCAGTGGTGAAAACATCAAACAGTACACATTATCAGCATACCCTGCCAGTAGAAACAGAGTTAAGATGAAAACACCTCACACAGAAGGAAGCACCTGGTTTTGTGCAGGTATTTAAGTACATCTAAAAGTAATCAATCTGAATGATATATTTAGAGAAATAGACATGTACTGGAAAGTTGTAAAAACCCTTCTAATTTCATATATGGCAAAAATATCACTCAGAGAAAGATTCACTACTGTGAACTTTTCCTTACATGTAAGGAAGCTTCTCCTTCTGCCAACAACACTTAGTGGAATATTATATTGTGGTCTACAGTATACAGCCAACTAACACGGGAGGAAAGTAAGCACAAAGTGCCCTGGGTGATCACTATGCTTCTCACTGCAAATTTATTTTCACAAAAATTGTTGGAGGTGGACCACAGCACTAACTATCCTTGAGTCTAGGTCTTAGTTGGAGCCCCATATATCCCCTGAAGTGCCAGTATCCCCTCTATATGAAATACTCATGAGAATTGCTATGCTTTGGAGAAAGAAGTGTCATTCATTAGTGTCTGCATCTGGCACAATTTTAAAAAATCATTTCCCACGACATTCGTATACCACACCAGACACCCTCTAGGATGTTCACACATCCTCAGAGGAAAAAATAAAGCAAGTGAAATAGTGATGAGCTTCAGCTAATTCTTTATTAAGCAGAATATATACCCTGGAGGATGGGCATTGTTTCCCAATGTCCAGAAGATAGGCTCTAGGAAATAGAGTCTTCCAGTGGTCACCAGGAACCAGGCCAAGTTCTCAGTGGTATTTGTGGGCCAGAGCGTTAGCTACTCCAGCCACCACTTTCTGAAAGGCAGCCTGTGTTTCTATAGTGAAATCCTTGCCAAAGTGGCGGGACAGCACAATCACTATCTCATTGCCCAGGAGCTGTGGGGAAGAGGTAGACAGACATATACATATGGTCAACAAGATGATTAAGCTTTGCTGTTGAGAAATCGCACCAATACCCATTATTATCTGGCCACATTCAGGCCCAAATTGATCCCCAGGCTATTCTTACCAAATCTGAAAGAAAACATCTATACACAATTATATATACATATTTGTATCTATATTCATAATATGCAGGTTTACTAATTAATTGATTGATCAATTTAATGATAAGCTTTCTCTTAGCACCACCAATATGACTTTCTGGCATTTCTGTTCACATATTTATTTTCCTTTCCATATTTATTCACTTACTCCTGACCTCATTAGATTCCAAGTATTCTTCATTTTGAGAATAATTTACAGTCACTATATTATCTCAAGTGAAAAATTAGCAGGTAGAGGTGTTACGCAAAATTTGGGTAGGGTATCAGAGAAAGGTAGTTGGGATGAGAGGACGGAGAGAGAAAGAAAGCCAAAGGGGGGGAAGAGACAGTGGGAGAGGGACAGACAGTGAGAGAGAGAGAGAGAGAGAGAGTCAGAGAGAAAGAAGGAGACAGGAAGAGAGAGTGTGAGATTGAGACAAAGAGAGAGAGAGAGGAAGACAGAGGGGCAAATGTTAGGATATTAAATAATGAAATTCATTAAAAAGCAGGGCTGGGGGAAGCAAACAGGAAAGAATACTGAAAGAAATTGGCAAATATTTGAAAAGCATCAAATGATGAAATAGAGGAAAGTATGATGAATATGGAAGAAGGTTAAAAAGATGAGCAAGAAAATGAAAATAAAAAGTGAAGCATCTCACTTTGAAGTTCTCAGGATCCACGTGCAGCTTGTCACAGTGCAGCTCACTCAGACTGCTAAAAGTGCCCTTGAGGTTGTCCAGGTGTTTCAGGCCTTCACTAAAAGAATTCAGCACCTTCTTGCCATGGGCTTTCACCTTAGGGTTGTGTAATATAGCATCAGCCGAGGACAGATCTCCAAAGGATCCAAAATACCTCTGGGTCCATGGGTAGACAATCAGCAGCCTGAGGAGTTAAAAACAGGCCAGGGCAATAGGGAAAGTCAGTGTGTGTCAGAATCCAGGAGACTTTTCTGTCTCCACAAGTCCAGCTTCCCTTTGCCTCCTTCAGTTTTCTTATAACCAGATTCCTACCTTGCCAGGGCCTCACCACCGATTTCTTCAATGTTCACCTTGTCCCACACACCCTGGATTTTCCCCGCTTCAGCAGAACTCAGATGCACCATGGTGTTGGTTTTTGTGGATCTGACTTGTCAGAAGCAAGCATGAGCAGCAGTTGGCCCTGCTCTGTCTTTTATGCCCAGTCTTGGCTCCCTCCTTCCCTGGTTCTGTAAGAAGATTGGTCAAGTCCAGGGTGTGGCTATGCAGAGTGAGCCCTGAGTGATGACAGCCATACCTGTTCTTGGCAGTTCTGGCATTGGCTTAGGAGTTTAACTTTAGACTTTCAGCCTTCCCTTTATGTATCTCCTGGTCCTAATCCTGGAGTACAAATTTCCCCTTAAAAACATACTTGGCAACATTTTTAATGCAATTTTTGGAATTAATAGACCTTGTAGGTCTATTAAAGATCACTTCCCCAGTTTTATTATTATACAAATGAGGAATTGAGGCCCAAAAAGTGGAAGGGATTTAGCCATTTTGGTTCAGCTGAAGAGAGTATGGATGCATCTCCCTGTATTCCTAGAATATGCAAAATAAACCTTAGAACAGAGCGGATGAAGCTGCTATCTTGATTCTAAATATAAGTTCCTTTTTTGCGTGGATTAAACTTTCTGGTAAGAAAATAAATATCATTTATTCATTGCTGTTGTTTTTTTTGTGTGTGCATGAGTGTGTGTGTGTGTGTGTGTGTGTGTGTGTGTGTGTGTGTGTGTTGTGTTCTTTGATTATGCAATTTGGCCAACTAACCAAATAAGTGATGTTTATACAAATGAATAAATCTGAATCATGCATGCCCTGTGTAGTAGCAGCTTGATTAGGAATGAGGATCCAGAGAAGAAAAGAAAACTCAGAATTTGATAAAAATGAAAAATAGTATAAGCAGTTTAGAGCCCATTTAGTGCGATTTAGAGTTTGGGGTAACATTACAGGAAGCATCAGTTTTGAATGAAAGACAAAATATTGATACCTAACAACTTCACTTTGTAGTGATGTGGGGAGTACAGGAGGAATAGAGAGCTCCTCTGCGATTTACAAAGGTGGCAGGAAAGTGGAATGGCAACCTGTCACAGGATTTTCCCTCCTAGGTCACAGAGCATACTATGCTTTACAATTATTTCCTTCATTCAACTTCTTTGCCCTCGTCCTATTTGCTCTATATATTTTGACTTGTCTCCTTTATTTTAATATACTTTCAACCTGAATAGCTTTTACCATATTCTTTCTCATTTCTTTTCCAGCCAATGTACTAAATTGTTAATTTTTCAGGTTAGGGAAAAAAACCCTAAGGTGTAGTTTTGTTCCTTGTTGTTAAAAGCTGTAACAAGAAGAATAAAACATCAAGAATTTTGAGCAGTAACTAGGATCTCGGCATTCCCCATGGGCCCTGGTAGTCATTCTCTTACTTTCTATCATCTCTACATACTCAAACTTGATCCTGTCTTAAATTCCCATTTCTTATTGAGTGATAAAAGGGGCATATTTCTTTACATGGCATGTTTTTCCTACATTAAAGTCTCCTGATCAGGTGCCCCAATGTCTAGAAACATCCATTTCATCCTTTGTCATCACTACCAATGAACATTCAACAGACATATTAGCCTTTAAGCATTAACAGTCTGAAACTCTAATTATAACAATATCTTTATATACACCAGAAAAAAAGTGCATTCGATATTGATAGCTGCTCCAAGGAAACTGACAAATTTTCTACCTGTGCTCCCTTCTCCAAAGGAGTTTTTCTTCCATTGCTAGATAAAAAGATTCCACACCCTTTTTACCTATCCCAACCAATAGCAGGAACTTGTGAACAAAAATTCCTCAGATTATTCCTGGTCATGTGCAAGTACTGGGTTCTTCTACAGTTCTCTTGAGCTCAGGAAGGAATTCTATGCTCAGATATGATTACATCTGAAAGCATTATAGAACTTTTATATTCATTCTTCCATAAAAGGGTGAAGTAAAATAGAACCATTTGTTTATCCTTAGGAAAAAGTTCACGTGTTGACTTCTGGAAAAAGATGTCTTTCAAATATTTGATAAGTTAAAAATGCAAGTTTTATTGGATCTTTAGATTTTAGGGCTCATCTTATTAAAGTTAAATCTGTATTGCCCTTATCATGGTTTAACATGCAGACTGTTTTCAAGACCGTTGTTCACACCCTTGAGTCAGGCATGTGAATGTGAAAGAAGCCACTCAGAGGATGGCTGGTATATCCTTTGCAGTGTATGCACATATGAATAATAAATAAATAAATAAATAAAGTAAAAATAAATTTAAAAAAAATGAAAATATCCACAGATCTTGCCAAAGACTAATATATAATGTTGACATTTTTCTTTAAAAAGGCAAATTATAAAAATTACAACTTTGCAATTTTGGTTAGTACCTTTTTAAACATTTCTCCCATGTTTCCCTGTGCTCAGAAATGGCTCTCCAAAGTCCTGCTTTGTTTTCTTCCTCCATAATCACTTGACAACTGATTTCTACTGGCTACTGCTGCAAAACCATCATTCTGGCTCAGCGCAAGGACTGCTGCTCCACAGCTTCTGCTAACTATAACTGAAGGGAGCACCAAAGGGCTTTGCCTTCCAGTACCCTGTAGGAACAAGGTTATTATAGGGCTATCAAAAGGTCAGGCATACAAGGCAAAATAAATTGTAAAGCAGGATAAATATAACAACTGTGATTATCTGTGGATTTTCTTCCATGTTTATAACTCTAAGCTGACTTCATCTTATAAAGGGTCCCACAGAATATCTACTCCACTTCTATTCCAGCCTCACTGACCACTAAATATACATGCACTACAAAAGAAAGACAGAAATATGTTTCCTTTATTCCCACTGTTAACTTGCCCATTGCTAATTACACAATGGACCCGGATTCAGTATCATGAAAAGGATTGGCACTAACTTTCTTCAAGAGAACCATGACACTTATTCCATAAGGATGGGATGTTGTCATTTGTTTCAAAAGTGACACTGACCTAGGATATACTTTTGTACATGATCTGGTATTCAATCCTGAATTCTGCAAGTAAGACATTTAAATATTTTGGTCTGCTCTTTCTGAGTGAACACAGATGCACTAGAGGCTATGGTCTTTTCTCCCACATTCACATCTCTCAGTTACTTTATCTGAGGAACTGCTCAGAATAAGTAATATAAAATAGTTCCAAATGGAACAGAACTTTAAAAAATAAGCCACAGACACACAGTTTAATTCATTAAAAAATTGCATTCCTCACTAGAAAGCAATAAAGTCAATAAAACACCACCTTGCTAAAGTATATATCCAATTATTATGGAGTAATTGATTTCCCAGTCTATGAATTGCACAACAGTATTTCCTCCACCAGAGGAATTTAGCCTTTGTACACCTCATGAAGTAGGTCACGTTGTTGATCCGTAGAGGTAGGAAGGCTGTCTGCCTTAAGGATGAGTTGAAGGCTCTGTGCTTAGAGGCAGAATCCTGGCTTCAGTCTAGGTACCCATAACAGACAGAAGGATTTAATTCCAAAATCATCAGGGAACATATGAGGCTAAAGAGATGGATAATCTAGTTAAATATTATGCCAAATTCCCTTGACTCTGTGATTTTTATTAAATCTGCTTTTGAACTCAAGACCATGATAACACTTAATTCTCTTTTTCTCTCCCTCTCTCTTCTCTTACACACACACACACACACACACACACACACACATGTACAGACACACACAAAACATGTATTTATTCAAACACCTTGAGCATAACCCTTAAAAAATTCATAGAGAATATGACTATTTGGAAATTAAGAAATAAAACTAGTTTGATACCTCAAGAGACTAATTATGCTACTACACTTTTACACTTTTATTTTAACTAGTAATGGCAATAGAATAAATCTCTCCATCCATTTACCACTAATCTTCAATACGAATACCCCAAAGTCTGAAATATAGAAATTGTTTATGAAAGACATGATTCTCACACAGGGGTTAGTTTCTCAAGTTCTTCAATGTGAGAAATTTTAGGCCCCACTGTTAGCGTTGATTCACTGTTTTCTTCCAGAGGTTGTTGTAAATTTGGATATAAAGAAAGCTTTTTGGGTTTTTCTTTTTGAGAAGGGAGTCAGTCTATTTCTCATTCAAGACTTGACACCCTCAATCTCTCTTAATCTCTCAAATCTTCTCCAAAACTATTCTTCATCCAATTATTGATTCCTATTAGTGCTTCGTGTTTCTTAGGGATAAGCTTCCTTATATTGCATGGGAGTAGGATGCCTCTGGGATATGAGCCTGTGGATCTTAAAAGTCCTACTCAGATATAAAGAGTTCTCAGTGTCTACTATGTACAATGGCCTGAGAAAGAAAAGAGCCTTTTTCTTCAGGCAGTGGTGAAAACATCAAACAGTACACATTATCAGCATACCCTGCCAGTAGAAACAGAGTTAAGATGAAAACACCTCACACAGAAGGAAGCACCTGGTTTTGTGCAGGTATTTAAGTACATCTAAAAGTAATCAATCTGAATGATATATTTAGAGAAATAGACATGTACTGGAAAGTTGTAAAAACCCTTCTAATTTCATATATGGCAAAAATATCACTCAGAGAAAGATTCACTACTGTGAACTTTTCCTTACATGTAAGGAAGCTTCTCCTTCTGCCAACAACACTTAGTGGAATATTATATTGTGGTCTACAGTATACAGCCAACTAACACGGGAGGAAAGTAAGCACAAAGTGCCCTGAGTGATCACTATGCTTCTCACTGCAAATTTATTTTCACAAAAATTGTTGGAGGTGGACCACAGCACTAACTATCCTTGAGTCTAGGTCTTAGTTGGAGCCCCATATATCCCCTGAAGTGCCAGTATCCCCTCTATATGAAATACTCATGAGAATTGCTATGCTTTGGAGAAAGAAGTGTCATTCATTAGTGTCTGCATCTGGCACAATTTTAAAAAATCATTTCCCACGACATTCGTATACCACACCAGACACCCTCTAGGATGTTCACACATCCTCAGAGGAAAAAATAAAGCAAGTGAAATAGTGATGAGCTTCAGCTAATTCTTTATTAAGCAGAATATATACCCTGGAGGATGGGCATTGTTTCCCAATGTCCAGAAGATAGGCTCTAGGAAATAGAGTCTTCCAGTGGTCACCAGGAACCAGGCCAAGTTCTCAGTGGTATTTGTGGGCCAGAGCGTTAGCTACTCCAGCCACCACTTTCTGAAAGGCAGCCTGTGTTTCTATAGTGAAATCCTTGCCAAAGTGGCGGGACAGCACAATCACTATCTCATTGCCCAGGAGCTGTGGGGAAGAGGTAGACAGACATATACATATGGTCAACAAGATGATTAAGCTTTGCTGTTGAGAAATCGCACCAATACCCATTATTATCTGGCCACATTCAGGCCCAAATTGATCCCCAGGCTATTCTTACCAAATCTGAAAGAAAACATCTATACACAATTATATATACATATTTGTATCTATATTCATAATATGCAGGTTTACTAATTAATTGATTGATCAATTTAATGATAAGCTTTCTCTTAGCACCACCAATATGACTTTCTGGCATTTCTGTTCACATATTTATTTTCCTTTCCATATTTATTCACTTACTCCTGACCTCATTAGATTCCAAGTATTCTTCATTTTGAGAATAATTTACAGTCACTATATTATCTCAAGTGAAAAATTAGCAGGTAGAGGTGTTATGCAAAATTTGGGTAGGGTATCAGAGAAAGGTAGTTGGGATGAGAGGACGGAGAGAGAAAGAAAGCCAAAGGGGGGGAAGAGACAGTGGGAGAGGGACAGACAGTGAGAGAGAGAGAGAGAGAGAGTCAGAGAGAAAGAAGGAGACAGGAAGAGAGAGTGTGAGATTGAGACAAAGAGAGAGAGAGAGGAAGACAGAGGGGCAAATGTTAGGATATTAAATAATGAAATTCATTAAAAAGCAGGGCTGGGGGAAGCAAACAGGAAAGAATACTGAAAGAAATTGGCAAATATTTGAAAAGCATCAAATGATGAAATAGAGGAAAGTATGATGAATATGGAAGAAGGTTAAAAAGATGAGCAAGAAAATGAAAATAAAAAGTGAAGCATCTCACTTTGAAGTTCTCAGGATCCACGTGCAGCTTGTCACAGTGCAGCTCACTCAGACTGCTAAAAGTGCCCTTGAGGTTGTCCAGGTGTTTCAGGCCTTCACTAAAAGAATTCAGCACCTTCTTGCCATGGGCTTTCACCTTAGGGTTGTGTAATATAGCATCAGCCGAGGACAGATCTCCAAAGGATCCAAAATACCTCTGGGTCCATGGGTAGACAATCAGCAGCCTGAGGAGTTAAAAACAGGCCAGGGCAATAGGGAAAGTCAGTGTGTGTCAGAATCCAGGAGACTTTTCTGTCTCCACAAGTCCAGCTTCCCTTTGCCTCCTTCAGTTTTCTTATAACCAGATTCCTACCTTGCCAGGGCCTCACCACCGATTTCTTCAATGTTCACCTTGTCCCACACACCCTGGATTTTCCCCGCTTCAGCAGAACTCAGATGCACCATGGTGTTGGTTTTTGTGGATCTGACTTGTCAGAAGCAAGCATGAGCAGCAGTTGGCCCTGCTCTGTCTTTTATGCCCAGTCTTGGCTCCCTCCTTCCCTGGTTCTGTAAGAAGATTGGTCAAGTCCAGGGTGTGGCTATGCAGAGTGAGCCCTGAGTGATGACAGCCATACCTGTTCTTGGCAGTTCTGGCATTGGCTTAGGAGTTTAACTTTAGACTTTCAGCCTTCCCTTTATGTATCTCCTGGTCCTAATCCTGGAGTACAAATTTCCCCTTAAAAACATACTTGGCAACATTTTTAATGCAATTTTTGGAATTAATAGACCTTGTAGGTCTATTAAAGATCACTTCCCCAGTTTTATTATTATACAAATGAGGAATTGAGGCCCAAAAAGTGGAAGGGATTTAGCCATTTTGGTTCAGCTGAAGAGAGTATGGATGCATCTCCCTGTGTTCCTAGAATATGCAAAATAAACCTTAGAACAGAGCGGATGAAGCTGCTATCTTGATTCTAAATATAAGTTCCTTTTTTGCGTGGATTAAACTTTCTGGTAAGAAAATAAATATCATTTATTCATTGCTGTTGGTGTTGTTTTATATGAGTATGTGTTTGTGTGTGTGTGTTTGTGTGTTTTCTTTCATTTTGTAATTTGGCCAACAACCAAATAAATGATGCTTAGAAGATAGAATAAATCTGAATCATGCATGCCCTGTGCAGTAGCAGCTTGATTAGGAATGAGGATCCAGAGATAGAAAAAAACCTCAGAATTTGATAAAAATGAAAAATAGTATAAGTAGTTTAGAGCCATTTAGAGCAATATGAATAGTTCAAAATGGAGCAGAACTCTTAAAAAACAATTCACAGACACACAAACTAGGTAGGGAATTAGATAGTTTAATTCATTAAAAAATTGCATTCTTCATAAGAAAGCAATAAAGTCAATAAAACACAACCTTGTTAAAGTATATATGCAATTATTACAGAGTAATTGATATACCAGTATATGAATTCCACAACAGTATTTCCTCCACTAGAGGAAATTATCCTTTGTATATCTCATGATGTGGGCCATGTTATTGATGCATAGAGAACTGGAAAAATGTCTTACTCTAGGCTAAGTTGAATGTTATGTGCTTAGAGGCAAAATCTTGGCTTCAGTCTAGGTACCCATAACAGACATTAAGGTTCTAATTCCAAAATCATCAGGGAACATATGTGGCTCAAGAGATGGATAATGTAGGAAAATATGCCAAATTACCTTGATTCTAATATTTTTATTTAAATATGCTTTTGGATCAATACCATGATGATATTTCTCTCTTCTCTCTCTCTCACACACACACATACACATTAAACATAATCTATAAAACAACATCATAGAGAAAAATGTTGGTTAAATTATGTAATAAAAATAAGATCATACCTCAAGTGAGTAATTCTGCTACTAAGCTTTTTACAGTTTTGCTTTAACAAGTAATGGCAATATAACAAACTTATAAGTCTTTATCTCCATCTGTTTACCCCTCATCTTCAGTATGAATACCACAATGTCTTAAGTCCAGAAATTGTTTTGATAGACATGATTCCTATCCAGGAGATAGTTTTTAAAATTCTTCAATGTGAGAATTTGTAGTTCCACTTCTGACCTTGATTCCTTGTTTACTTCAGAATGCTGTTAAAAGCAGAAGATAAAGAAAGGTGTTTGGGGAAGGAATTCAGTTAATTTCTTGTTCAAGACTATGAAGCCCTCAATCTCTCTTAACCTCTTTCATATCCTCTCCAAATCTATTCTTCTCCTATTTCCTTATTCTTATGAGTGCTTCACATTGCTTAAGAATAAGCTTCATTGTATTGCCCTGGAGTAGGCTTCTTCTGGGATATGAGTCTAAAAATCCTACTCAGACATAAAGAGTTCTCCGTGTCTACTGTGTTCAATGGCGTGAGAGGGAAAAGAGTCTTTTCTTCAAGCAATGGTGAAAAGAGAAAACAGTATACATTATCAGCATACCCTGGCAGTTCAGACAGAGTTATGATGAAAGCACTTCATATAGAAGGAGGCACCTGATTTTCTTCAGGTATTCAAGTAAGTCTAAAAACAATCAATATGAATATTTCATTTAGAGATATGAACACAAGCTAGAAGTTTCTAAAAACCATTCTAATTTCCTATATGGCAAAAATATTACTCAAAGAAATATTTTTGCTACTGTGGTCAGAAAACAAATGTCTTCCCCAGTGTGCTTTAGTTTCTTGCATGCTTTCTTATATATCACTGCATTTACACCAAAGGAGTGACACAGGGTAGTCTTATTATTCAGATTGTCCTCTGCCCCAAAAGTTCTAAGACAAGGAATACTACTCATTAATTCACTGACTTATTTCATCGAATAAATCTTCACTTACCATCTATGTAAGAATTTAGTGCAAGGCACAGTAAACATGCAAAATAGAACTGAATAGGCAGAAATGTCAATAAAGCATGGTGTATCTCTGTGTGTGTGTGTGTGAATTAGAAATGTCAAAATTTGGTACATTGAGAGTGTGTGGAAGCATTTCCTTAGGTAAAATTGTAAAGTTCACTGACACTAGGATCAAAAGAATTCACAAGTGATATGTGAACACTGAACTGTGCCTGAAAGTAATTTGGGGAGTGGGGAACATAAGCAGAAACTTTTGGAGTTGTTTTGAGACCAGTAAGACAGGGAAGATTTTCCTTACATTGACAACACTTAATAGGATATGGTATTGTGGTGTATAGTATATAGCCAAGGGACATGGGAGCAAAGGAAGCATAACAGTGCTTTGGGTTATCACTATGTTTATTATTGAGACTATTTCACAGTAATTATTGGATGTGGACTAACATCCAATACAGTACTAACTATCCTTGAGTCTATGTCTTGGTTGAAGGTCCCCATATATCCCCTGACATGTCACTTTCCTGTCTATATGAAACACTTATGAGAATTGCTATGCTTTGGAGAAAGAAATGTCATCCATTAGCATCTGTATATGACACACTTGTTTTTAAAAATCATTTCCCATGACCTTTGTGTAACACACCTGAGTCTCTCTAGGACTTTCCCACATCCCCAAGTAAAAGTAAAATAAGCGAAATAGTGATGAAGTTGAGTTAATTCTTTATTAAGCAGAAGCTATACCATTGAGGACAACCAGTTTCCCAATGTCCAGAAGATAGGCTCTAGGAAATAGAGTCTTCCAGTGGTCACCAGGAACCAGGCCAAGTTCTCAGTGGTATTTGTGGGCCAGAGCGTTAGCTACTCCAGCCACCACTTTCTGAAAGGCAGCCTGTGCTTCTGGAGTGAAATCCTTGCCAAAGGGGTGAGACAGCACAATCACTATCTCATTGCCCAGGAGCTGTGGGGAAGAGGTACACAGACATATACATATGGTCAACAAGATAATTAAGTTTTGCTTTTGAGAAATTGCACCAATACCCATTATTATCTGGCCACATCCTAGCTCAAGTCGTTCCCCAAGAAATTCTTACCAAAATATGAAAGAACATTTGTATGCAATTATATGTACATATTTGTATCTATATATAATATGCATATGTTTACTAATTAATTGATTGATTAGTGTGATGATAGGCTGTCTCTTAGCACCACTAAAGAGCCGTCACCTTAGGGCTGTTCATGGTAGCATCAGCAGAGGACAAGTCCTAAAAGGAGTACCTTTGAGTTCATGGGTAGACAACCAGAAGCCTGAGGAGTTAAGAAACAGCCCAGGGTACAGGAAAATCCAGAGGGTCTGAATCTAGGAGACTTGTCTGTCTCCACAAGTTCAGCTTCCTTTTGCCTCCTTTAGCTGCCCTATAACCAGACTGCCCAGGGCCTCAGCACCAACTACATCCATGTTCACCTTGCCCCACAGTTTTATTTTTGTTTTGTTTTGGTGGTACTGAGATTTGAACTCAGGGCCTCGTGCTTGCTAGGCAGGTGCTCTACCACTTGAGCCACGCCCCAGCCCTTGCCCCACAGTTTTATGAGAATCTCCTTGTCATGAGGATTAAAATTCACCATGTTGTTTGTTTTTGTGAATATGACTGTGTTCGAAGTAAGCATAAGCACTAGCTGGCTCTGTTATATCTTTTTATCCAGCCCTGGCTCTATTACTCCCTGCCCCTGTTAGAAGATTGGCCTGAAATATGTCAGAATAAAGAATATACCCACATTCTCCAGTGCTCTTCAACTGGACCCAAGACTGACTAATTTAGATCTTGTGTGTTTTGACTCAGAAATCTTGTTCTTCCTCTGCTTTTCTCCCAACATCATCCCAAGAGCAATTGTTACATGATAAAAGGGTGGAGAGGAAGTATGAATGATTTTTAAGTTATTTTTCTTTAACTTGCAAACCAAAAAAATCTTGAAAAATTAAAGGAGGTAGATGCCCTGATTTAATTTTTATTTTTTAAAGTATGTTCTCATTTATGTTCGTAAGTGGATTTTAGAAATAGAATAAACACAGACAAAAATGCTGGAATGCTATTGCAGTAGGAAAGGAAATAACAATGTCATCTCTGTTACAAAGCTTGGGTCATGATCGTGGTGTTAGTCAATGGAAAGTGGAATACAATTAAAGTATCAAGTTTGCAAGAGTAATATGAGAATAAGATCAGGAGTTGATTCTTGGACATATTGTATTTGATGCACTCTTGAACAATCCAAAAGGAAATATTTAAGTATATAAATTTGGAGCTTAGAGAGAATGTAGCTAGGTCAAGAATACAGAATGGAACAAAACATAGAGAAACAGATCAGAGTGAATTGCATAAATTGTTACCACCCCCTGTTCAAAAAAGACAGAAGTATACTTTACCAATACCTCCTCAAAATCTTGCAACATATTTATGCAGTAGGAGTCATATTTAATGAACAAGGAAATTATTTCTGAAAAAAATGTTAAGTAAACTTTTTTAAAGTCACCATCCTCTATCTGTTAATTTCAAAAACTTAGCATTTCACTTCAATTATCTTCTAGCTCATGGTTTTGTGCAGTGGAAAGACATGGTCACATTTTTATTATATACCAAATATATTTAAAGCATTGTTTAATAAGATGAAGTCTTAAAGTGGGAAGTATAATTTCTGCTCTTGTCCTACAAACATTGACTTGGAGCTTGCCAATAGGAGTGGTGACAAAAACATAGGGAAAGAATTGAGCAGAACAGGATTATCCATTATAGTAAAGAAATAGGAACTACCAGGAAGGCTTTGAAGTTTCTCATTTTGGTGTTAGGGCAAGTGGTAACCCAGTAGCTAAAGTAGGAAATCTTAAATCCTTTGTTTTCAGAAAATAGTTACAGTAGAAAAGAGGAAAAAGCCATCAGTGCATTGGTCACTTTCATATGTGGATTTGGCACAAATCAAAGCTGTAGATCTGACTTGAGAATTATGATTATACAAATCATACTTAAGCATTTAGGTATACTTGAGGTACCTAAGAAGAAGTGTAATAAATACAAAGTAAAATGGATCAAGGGGACAATTTTGCTAAACATTGACATTTAATGTGAAATCAAAAGAAAATGTGAAGCAAAATAAGGTTCAAAGAATGTCCAATGTCTTAGAAGTCAGTACTGATTTTAAATTTGGTAAGGATGGAATTCAAATTGCTCTTGGACTCTGGATTGATTTTTATTTCTTTAATGTAGCCCAGGCTAGCCTTAAACTCCAAGTTCTCTTGCTCTCTGCCTCCAGAGTGCTGGAATTACCGGCATGTGTCACTATGCTGCGCTCTAAGCTTCTAAGGGTCTAGATTTTGACAATGAAAAACATTATCACATTTTGTCCTATAAATTTTTGCAACTGAATAATAACTAAACAAAAATGGGAAAAAATGGAAAGGAGTTGGTGAAATAAGGGAGATGTACAGAAGGAAGGTGGGTTACATGGTATTGAGAGAAGTAATAAGGAATTCAGGTTCATACAAACTTAGATTTAAATCCTTCTATCAGATTTACCATATGGCTATCATGAACAAATTACTTAACTGCTTGAACTTTCATAAGCACAAAGTAAGCTTAATAATTAATCTCAGTTAAATTATACTTGCTATATATCTGCATGAATTATATACACTGATCCTACCTTATTGACTTGCAAAAGGACAATTGAACATCATTTATAACATTCAAATATTGAACATTGAAATAGTATATTCATATGCATGCCCCAAGGCATAGGAGGCACATCATAAGTACCAATAACCGGCATTATATTTTAGTTCTGTTTCTTACATGTCAGTGCTCTCCAGGATTCTAATTTTAGTCCACTTCTCTTAGAGTTGCATTTTCCTATCCTATCGAGGCATTAATCACTCCAATTGTCATCCACATTAGAATTATTCGTTTATTATACACATCTTAGTTTTTTGATGTCTGTCAGCTACCATTCTGCTCTTTGCTTAATTCTCACCATTGCCCTCATTTTCTCTGTATTTGAGGAATTGACATCCCCAGATTCCCTCACTCTTTTTGGTGCTGTGAATATTCTATAATGGTAAACACTCACAAAAGAAGGGCATATACTAAGTTCTATCAGACTTCTTCTCTTCATGTCTGGCCTGGGTCTTCTGTAACCAAAGTCTCTTCCATGATTGCTATCATGAAGCCCCCATTAGACAGTTCCAGCTGTCTCCAGGGAGTCCCCCATTTTCAGTGACCTTTAATTCCGTAAGGTAGTATAAACATGTTCTCCCTCTCTCTTTCTAGGTCTAGAGGTAAAAGGAGTTCCTTGATGTTGCTAACCTCTGGATTGCCACACTCTCTCCTATTTGATCTCTTAGGTCTTCCAACATTCATTTAACTAGTTGTATTTAAAGTGCCTGTTGAAATAACACATTAATTTGTGGTTTTCTGTTGGAAACTTACTGATACAGATATTAAACTGATATCTAATGCTATGTCTTACTATTACATGAATTACTAATGTGAAAATATGCTGATACATGATATGGTATACATTTAATATTCCTGTTTACTAATAAAAGTACAGGATAGAAGATTGAGGAAAAGAATCAGCAATTGAATAGAGACAGAAAAGGCCACATGACTTAAAAATCCTAAGATATGACATTCCACTGATAGAAATAAATTTCCCCAATATTAGCGCCCAGCCAAACTTCTTTAGAAGTAATGTAAGAGTCATATTTAAAAAAAGGTCTGATTTTCAACATAATTGACCCATTCATCCATTTTCAAATACATACTGATTACAAATTGTACCAGGTACTGTTTTCTGCTTCTAGAAAAAAAGAGTTTATAAGACAAACTATTTGTCATGAAGGACATCATATTAGTGATGGAAATGCACAATGAGCAGGTAAGTTTTATGATAAGAAAGATCTTATTAATGTAGCAGAGTTTGTAGAAAAGGCTTCTAAAGCAGTTGAAATAAAAACAAAATAAATTCTTAGTTGAGATGTTATCTAAATGGAGCATGAGTATACAGTAAAGAGGGGAAAGTAAGGTAAATAAATCACCCAAAGTAAACTAACAACATACACAAAGGTAAAAGGATCATATGCAAAAATCCAAATTCTCCATGTTGATTGGGTAACTTTGTCAGTGCATTTTAAGTGTTTATTTAACATCAGTGTGTGTCCTTGTATGTGCATGTGATGTTTGAGCATGGGGCATACAAAATAGGATAAATATATACATGTATCTGTGCATGTGTATCAGAGAGTTTTTATCCTCCTATAATATTTTGCATGATTATATATACAAAAATTCAAGTTTTATGTCAATTTTGCATATTTGACCATGTACTAAGGTGTGTACTTATGTATATTAGTAAGCATGGATATGGAAATTGCTCATGAGAAATGCAGAACAAATAACACAAGAAATAAAACCCTCTTACACTAATTAGAATACAATGATGTCTAAAAGGGCAGAGAATATGACACTTAGGAGATTTAAAGATGTGGTTTCTTGATCACTGTAATTACTCTGTGATTAAGTATAATTATTCAATTATCTGTTTCCAACATAAACAGAAAGGTAAATAGAATGTAAACAGAAAGGTAAACTGAATAAAAATTTCATTATTAAAAACTCCAGCTTTACATAGAGATTGACAATATCAAACAATTGAAAGTTGGAGGTCTATGTACTACATACATATTAATTATGAGTAGCCACAACTATTACAACCTGCTAGATAATAAGAATTATCTCAAGGGGTAGAACTTTTTACTAGCAGGCACAAGGCCCTTAGTTCAATCTCCAGATTATAAAACGTCACTATAATTTTTCAACAGTCCTAATTGATTTATTTTATAAGAGTAGCAGTGATTTTGTGCATAGATAACACTTGTTTATTTTCCTTAGTGGGTTATGAGTGACAACTCAAAATTATGCTAAAAAAATTGCAGTTGCTATTAGATTATAGCAACTGCCACACAAAAGATGGAATGAAGTTAGCTCTTTTGGGTGGACACGTATGAGAAATACTTAGAGAAAGAGGTTAAGGGTTAATAAAATGGAAGAAGACAAAAGAAGAATATGTCTTCTAAAACCTATTTCTTTGATCAGTTTGAGGATGCAGGGTACTTCCAAAGGGCTATGGGTACAAGAATTTGAAGCAAGTGCTACAACAGGTCTGTGCTCAAGGGCAGTTCCAAACGAAGCGTTTTCTAGACATTTTCTCTTCTGTCAATAGATTCTCTTCTTTTCATTCACTGGACATGGAAATTAGCTATGGAATGTGAATCAGAATTAGAAAGGTTAAAGATTATAACTCTGTTGAGCATTGAATCAGATGTTACAAAGAATCATTTTTCTGTTAAGCTAGGGTACATATGGAAGAAGTCATAGCTGCTCTTAGTCACCAATTTTCTAACAGTTTAGATGGGGGCCATGCTTTCATAGCTTTTTTAATGGGCTTTTAGTTTTGGCAGTATTGGGGTTTGAACTCAGGGCCTTGTGAGCTATTCTACTGCTTGAGTCACACCTCCAGCCCTTTATAGCACATTTAAATGAAAAAAAAAAAAGAGAGATCCAAATTTATCATGACTGTTACTTCATTGCTTTTGAGTCATATCAATAATATATTCACTATGAGAGCAAAATGTGTTTAATCTTATTATATAGGCAAACATCTGTGACCAATATCTTCTACCCATTAATGTGAGAAAATACTCACACTGGGTGTTAGAGAAGATGAATTAATATGTTCAATGAGATTGTAAAATGAGATTCAGTGGGAATGAGGTGACTTGTGTCTCATCTACACTGGATACATTCCTTTGGCTGGGTTTAATCCCTCCTCATATCTAATCTGGCAGAGGTGGTCTTTACTAACTTACAGTATTCTACACAGTACCGTTGCTGTGGCCTGAGGTACTTTGGTCTCATACATTTCAAACAAGGGCAAACATCCAGTGGCAGGCAGAGGATTTTATTTTTACTTTTTTTTCTGGATTTATATTGTCCTCATATTTAGACCTCGAGGAAGCTTATTTCTTTGTTTCTGAATGATATTAATGTTTATAAAAAACCACAGGTAAGTAAATATCCTGTGTGTGTATTTGCAGGCATACCCTAACACACAAAGATTTAAACCCAATATGTTAGATCTGAGTTTCTGATATTAGAAAAGAAATTATTTCTGACTACTTAATATAGTAAGAGACTTTATCTATGCATATTTGAAAAGACTTAGCATAAAATATAAATAATAATTGTTAAGGTGCTAGAATATGCTTTGTCAGGACATAACAGAGTACCTGTGGGCTCTCAGTCTTAAGAGGGGTTGATACAGATACATGAAAAAGGAGTCTGACTTCAATACAGAGGTACAAAGAAAAGCCTTTGAGTCAAATCCAGAAGGATTAATTTTAAAAGCAAAGGTCCATGAAATAGAAAGAAGAGGTAACTTTCACCACAGCAAAGTATCTCATTTATACTCATTAGTGGATACTAATGCTCAGCTTCCACATGGTGTATAACACAGTTCTCCCTCCTGACTCAGGGACATTTAAACTATATGTTAGGGGATGGACTCTACTGACATTGGAACCTTCCTCACAGCAATATTAGGTCATCATTTTAATGGTCTACTTTCCCAATCATTCCTTATATATTTTTAAAAGCAAACCCTTATTGAACCTAATCACACAATACATTTTTTAAACACTGGGAAATTTTAGTGAATGAAATGGAAGCTTTTGGGGCCTCAGGATGGTCATATCTAATAGAGGATACCAACACAAATGAATAAACAAATGAATGCATACAATGTTGACATTATATGCCAAGAAGAAAATGCACACAATGATATGGTAGCAGGTGACTACAGAAAAGTAATATGGGGTAGATGTGGTAAGAAAAGTTTCATTTGAACATTTGAAGGTACTTAATGAGAATGTAGAACCAGTCATAGTAATAGGGAGAAACAAATTCCTAGCTAGAAGAAAGAAGATCAAATGCTAAACTGGAATAATGAAAAAGAGCACATAATTAATTTAATTATAGATGAAGACATTATAAGACCAGAGAAAAATATATTAAGGGATAATGAGGGGAATAAAACTTGTAGAGATGGGGTCAGGCATTTTATTTGGGTATTGTAGATGAAAGTTGGGAGAGCATTTAAGTCCATGATGTAGAAACCAATGAAGATTAATATACCTAACTCCAGCATGATCTCTAATCTATTTACCATCTACAGCCAGGCTAATTTTCCTAAACTCCCTGTCCATCATTTTGTACTCTTGTCTATAAATACAGGTTAACTTTCAGTCATACATGAATCTATCTTCACAACTGATCTATACACATCCGTCTCACTTTCTTTGGATCACACACAATGCTGATCTGTTGCTTAGACATGGCATACTGTTGCTGGCTTATTATCATCTTCTAGTTGGTTTCCCCTCATAAATATTTCAACCTCTTCCAGAAGCTCCTAATAAAGTCTCTTCCTTGACATGTTGCAGTTAATCTTCACCCTGGTAAATTATCTCTCCTGAAGATATGAGGCCAACTTAACCTTCCTAAGGCACATTTCAACAACTGAAGTTCATCAGCAAAGCAAGGGCTAGTTCTCTGGAGTTGACTTGAGAGAGCTATCTCTTTTTCTAGGGGCCAAATACCTTCTAGCCTTAGAAAGTCCATGAAAAGTCAGGTGCTTTTGAAAATTGTCTTGCACTAAATAGAATGGAATTGCAACCCCTGCATCAACCATAATCTCCTAAGGTCTGGAATAACTTATTTACACTGATCTTCCCCTACCAATGTTATTCACCTTCCAACCATCCTTGAATCTGCTTCTGAGGGTCCTTGACTCTTTTCCTTCCCAAGAGAACTCTTCTGCAACTTGTGTTTTTCCTTGAATAATCCCAATAATCTTGCCTTGTTCTTTCATTTTCTCATCAAAATTCACATCTCATGCAAAAATAAATTGGGAACAGCCCCCCTTACACATACATACACCTATACACATGCGCACACAGACATACCCCTTAACATAAAATCTTTGGGCATATGTACCTGAAATTACATGGCAAAAAGAAGAACCAAAGACCATATAATTACTTAGCAGAGTACTCTTTTATTATTTGCCTTATTATTTGAAGAATGTAGACTCTCCTCGGAAGTTCTGCACTGTGGAAAGGGGGCTCAGTGATACTTGTGGACCAGAGCACTGGCCACTCCAGCCACCATCTTCTGCCAGGCAGCCTGCACCTGGGGTGTGAATTCCTTGCCAAAATGTTTCGCCAGGACAATCACTAGTGTATTTCCCAGGAGCTGTGAAGTAGAAGGAGACAATAGTTATAAACACATAGAGAGCAGATATATTTAGACTGGTGTCTAGTTATCTGAATACCCACCTCTTACTCAGAGCCAAGCCTATGTCAACTTCCCTCAAAGCCCAGAGTTTTACTGATTAATAAACATGGGTAGTTTATTCCAACTGCAAGATTTAAGTCATGATTTCAATCTTTAAATTTAAACTTTAGTGTCTTTGTTATCATCAGCAGCCCCACATTTCATGTACCGCCTGTCTCCTGAAATTACAGGATATAAGTTTGGAATTAGAAACACTTTGAACTGGTGTCCAGCCAACATAGGAACAGAGTCAACAGCATATGTTGGCCACCTAGGTTTCTTCCTTTTATTGAGTCAATATGTGCCTGCCTTTCCATGGTCATGCTTTTTTGCCTCTAGCAGGGCAGAAAAAAAAGAATGGTATTCTTTCTGTAAAACCTTTTCTTATTGAAAAGCATTTCTTCTGCAAGACGTTAATTAACAAAAATCATATTCCTCATATGTACACAAATTTCCAAAAAAAAACAGGGTACAGACAAGTCCCTCCAGATTTGTAGGGGCATCTCTTATACCAAAGTACATTACCACTTGGTATCAACTCAGTCCTCTGGAGTTGCTGTACTCCCAAACTCAATACTTTCAAATATCTCACACCCTGCAAGTGACCTCAGTTATTCTCCGATCAGTGCTTAGTTACCTAAGTTGCCCCAATGCTAAAAGTAAGAGGGTTTGATCATCAATTGGACTCACCCTGAAGTTTTCAGGATCCACATGCAGCCTGTCACAATGCAACTCACTCAACTGGGAAAAGGTGCCCTTCAGGTCATCCATGTTCTTTATGGCTTCTTCCAAAGAAGTCAGCACCTTCTTGCCATGAGTCTTGACTTTGGGGTTGCCCATGATGGCAGAGGGAGAGGACAGGTTTCCAAATTTGTCAAAGAACCTCTGGGTCCATGGGTAAACAATGAGGAGCCTATGTGATGGAATATTAGTAGTTAGAAAGCCAGAATGTGATGCTAGTCACAAGAACAGGCTTAAGCGATCTTCTGTGTTGCCTAGATTTTCCTCTAGAATTCTACATGCTGAGAAGAAGGACCTTACAAGGCCTCTCACCTTAAGGTGGAAAATGGCGAAACAGCCAACAGACACATCAGACTTTCCTACATATAGTTCAGGAAATAAATGTTACAAAACAAGCACATTTTTGTGAATAAAGACTGGTTTTCTAAATTTTCTGGGTTTCTTTCACTGCATCTCTCTTTTCCATAGGCATGTGCTCTTAGAACTAAAAGGGCTAAGAACTGTAGGCCCAGATGGTGGACTATAAACTTTAGCAGTGTTTGACACATAAGGCAAAAAAAAAAAAAGAACAGGCTTAAGTTTCTGCCAGGCACAGTTTTCTCCCTTTGCTCCCTAATCCCCAGAGCCTACCTTCCCAGGGTTTCTGCTCCGGCCTCTTCCACATTTACATCTTTCCATATGCTTGTAATAGCAGCCTTATCCTCAGCTGTGAACTGAACCATGGTTTCCGGTCTAGGAGCTTGTTGATTATCTCAGATGTTTCAAGAGGAAAGTATGTGCAGATGCTAGAATTCATGTCCTTTTATTCTTCATCCTGGACCCTCTGGCCCTTTGCCTTGCCTGATAATCTGAGACTATTGGTCAAGGCAAGCTGGTCAAGCCAAGGGTGGGGTCTGGATAGAGAAGGGTTTCCACAGACATTTGCATTAAGATAGTGTCAGGGAGGCCCCCTCAAGGAGACCCTGCTGCTGAAGTTTTTTTTTTATAGCCCTTCCCCTCCTTCAAGTCCATTCTATATTTTTCTTTCATTCGATCTTCCCTTCAGCTAATTTTCTTCTCCTCCCACTAGAGTCTACTTGAAGATTTCTCATCTAGCATTTTCTACATTTTTACTCTAACCTCACAGGTGCCTATAGATTAAAATTAAATCATAGGGAAGTATTTGAACATTTCAAGGATTATAAGAGTCTTTTGTAGGTATGGATTCAGCATCTCTATCTTTGAATACATTCTCTATAGGTTTAGGCCATGGTCTTCCTATCTCACAACAGTATGGTAAAATCTAAAACATCAGGTTTAGTATGTGAACACATTAGTGTTATCTGATATAATGTAGGTCTGAACCCTTATCTCATTGTACCTGCTTGAAATAGAGCACATCTACTTTGAGAAAAAGTATTTTCCTCCATGTCAATATACTCACATAGCCACCAGAGAATGTGTATTCCCATTGAAAAAATGTGTTTTGGTTGGTGATCCAGAGTTTTAGTCTAGTCTTCTCTGCTCAGTGAAGACAGGTAGAAGTTTCCTTGGTAGGTGCTGTGAACTTGAATGATTCTTCATTCAAATAACTTTAGCCAGTATTATTCCAAGACATAATATCAGGAAGCACCTTCTTTGCTTTCTCTTGTGTGTTTGTCAAATAATTTTAAAGAGGAAGTTGTTTATATTGATTAATAATCCACACACACTACCACAGCAGGGACAAAACTGCATGTTAGACCCTTCATCTCGAGTTCAGTTCTGCTTTCATATATCAACATGGCAGGAAGAAGTCACTTTGCTAGATTGTGATGCCTAAAGTTTTCGTTATTTGGCTGCATTATTTTTCTTTATGGCCAGAAGTAATGATTGTATAAAAAGGCACATGAAGGTAACTATGCCTTTGATTAAAGGAAAGATTTATTTTCAAGTCAGTTTATCGCTAACATCTCATGCTGATTGAAGTTAATAATATAGATGAATTCCTTTCAATCATTATGATATCATACAAAGCTTACATCTTTTCATAAATGTGGAAATGCTAAAAGTCCAAGAAGATGATATTTGTTAAGATATAAATAGTAGTTATTCACTTTATTCTTAATAGTTTAGGACAGAGATTTTTGTTGGTATACTGATATAGAGAATAGAACCTGAGAAGAATCCAGGTTAGATTCTCTTCAAGGTAGGTCTGTGAGATGGATGCACTGTACATAGAACTTTTTCCATATCTAAGAATCCTATTGGGTTCAGTTTGTAGGGGCTGGCCTTGTAAGCTAACTCCTATATGGTGTTAAAGCCTCTGAAGACTTTAACCAGTGAGTCTTAATTGCCCCTTCCCAGACTGAGAATGTTTATGATCGTGTATGTCTGTAAACAACTTTACTTTTCCAGAATCCTAAACAGTGATCCAAAAGTCATCTGTACTCACTGCTTCCTTCTTATGCCATTGAGACAATATCTTTCCATGTTTTTTAATTTCCCCATTGCTGTTTTCCCTCCCATGCCATTGCTTCTGGTGTTGCCTGACTCTTCCCCTCTAATGCTCTTTCCTTACAACAGCAATCCCATGTGTTTTCAAGCATTCATTCAGCAATTTGTTGAGTAGATGTGTCATAACTGTAAGTCTTGAGGGTTTAGAATAATTGAGTTATAAAATATTTTTCTGAAGGCTTATAATTTAGGAGATAGAAGATGCAGAAAAATGGATAAATAAACCAATCAGCCAAATAATTTCAGATTTTTTTAACTAAGAAGAAAATTAATTTCTGAACTTGGAAAGGGTTTGGCATTACTATATCAGGAAAAAAAATCTCTTTAAGGAGGAAGTATGTTAGGATAGGTAAGGCACCTAAAAAACTAGCTAGCATTTGTTGCCCTTAACGCAGAGAAATTAAAGCAGATACCATAAAAGCAACTGAGGCCAATAGGAAAAGGGGACCAGGAACTAGAGAAAAGGTTAGATCAAAAAGAATTAACCTAGAAGGTAACACCCATGTACAGGAAATCAATGTGAGTCAATGCCCTGTATAGCTATCCTTATCTCAATCAGCAAAAACCTTTGTTCCTTCCTATTATAGCTTATACCCTCTCTACAACAAAATTAGAAATAAGGGCAAAATATTTTCTGCTGGGTATTGAGGGGGTGGGGGGGAGAGGGAGGGGGCGGAGTGGGTGGTAAGGGAGGGGGTGGGGGCAGGGGGAAGAAATGACCCAAGCCTTGTATGCACATATGAATAATAAAAGAAAAATAAATAAATAAATAAATAAATCAGGAAAAAAAAGGAGGAAGTATGTTAGCTGGGGCCAGAATAATAAGTAACCTGCTATGGTAAGATATTGCAGAAAAAGTTTAGAAGTTGGAATAACAAATTCAAAGCTCTGAAGCAGAAGAAAACAGGCACCTGTGATTTACTAGAGAAGTAAATAATGGACTAGTGAGATTCATATGAAAATGGAAAAATAAAGAATGATAAGAGATATTGCAGAGGAAGTACAGTTCTCATTACGTAAAACTTGTCTTCAGTGGTAGAAAGTGAGAAGTCATAAAATTTTATTTTAGCAATGACAATTGCCAAACAGTCTGTAGTTGTAGCTAGATTGGTATTTCAATAATATCCTGTTTATCACAACACTTTTTTATTCAGGTAGCTTATATAGACTGTCAACAATAACTAGTTCTTCTTTATCTATTAAAATTTTTGAGTCATCCAGACTTGTATGTGTGTGTGTGTGTGTGTGTGTACTGAATTTGCTTTTAAAGATATTATCTTAGAGTAGTGATATCTAGATCTAAATGTTATCCTAAAGCGTAGAGAGTGTTTCCTCTCTCCATGTCTCCATCATCACCATCCTCAACCCCTGCCATCCAAAGTCAGATACTAATTTGAGGCAAGAATAAGAAATAGAAGCCGGGTTAGTAGTTTAGGCCTATAATCCCAGCCTTAGGGAGGTTATGGCAAAAGGAACATGAGTTCAAAGCAAGCTTGTAAGTATAGTAAGATCCTGTATAAAAAAAAGAGAAAATAGCTAAAAATACATATTTTTCCATTCATTGACAGACTATGAAAAAATTTAGAGCCATGAATAACACCTGTTTATTCTGCTGAGGGGCATATTGAAAGGCTATAGTCTCTAAAAGAGCAGTGATTTTGATAGCTTGAAACCATAATAATCATAGATTTCTCATCCTTGTTGTGGAAACAAAAAGACAAATTAAAATGTCAAAGTACAAATTCTGATCAATGTATGAAGACAATTAAATGACCAGAGAGTTGTATTTGCCAAGATACAGTGCATTAACTTGTAAAGTTTAACATTCTCAAGACTTACTATGAAAGTTTGACTCAGGGCTTGAAGCTTACAACTCCCTGAGCAACCTAGCACTCCCTCAAGAGTGCCTCAGTGAAAACCATGCCTGTGTGAGGGTCCGCAGGTCAGCATATGGGCTCACCTTATTATACTTACTCTGGCTGGGTGCTTTCAGTCATCTACCATTCCTTCTTTTTTTTTTTCTCATTCACTCTAATAAGCAAAATAATATGACTTCCTGATTCTGCCTTTGCTCATCTTTCACTTTTTGCAGACTTCACTACTTCTCTTGGGCTTAAATGATTATGTCTATTCATTGAATTATCATCTATGGCCAATTTCTGCAAATCTGAATCCATTTTGCCTGCATAAGGAAATTACTTTTCCTAATAATCTTATTTCTTGAGTCACTCATTCCAAAAATATTTATTGTCAACCATTTCCAGTAGTAGAGTAATAACATATTTTTATACTCAATAAGGCATTATCTGTCTTTGCTAGTACTATAAGTATACTCTCCCTCTACTTTCAGAGAAACCTTTTCATACAAGCCACCAAGACCATAGCTCTTTCATTTCAGACTATGAGTCATTTTAGTATTCATGAAGTCTTCTCTTATGTGAAGTCTTCATCATTCCCCACCTGCAAAATCCTTACTTATATCCTAACTTTAACTTTATTTTGGTGCATGTTATAGTCTGACAAAAATTGATATACAATGCTGCATGTCTTACCCTTGGTTCCACATTGAATCAGTGAGATTCTTTGTTGATTCAGTGGGCTATCATTGATTCATGGGACTATTTTCTAGAAAGCTCCAAGATATCATTCAACTCATCTCCTTATCATAAAGTCAATCTTACAAGATATATGAAGAGCTAGTGAACTTGTTGCTTCAGTATGTACATCCAAGTAAATTAACATAGTATCCTAGCCTAGACCTTGGAACCCTACAAAGCTTTCATTTTTTTGTTTTTAAATGAAATTTGGCATATACCACAGTTCTGTTTTTTCAAGTACCACTTATCACCTCCTTCTTACCCTCTGCAGTAAGTTTTTGACACAATGCTGCACAAGTTCCTGCCCATTTAACTAACACTTTCTCCTTCTCCATAAAAGCATCCCATTTTGTCATCCTCTGTGGGCCACAAGAACCCTCCCACAGCATCCTCTTGTCTCTGATGAATCCTTCTTTGAGAAAATCTCTTTTCTTTTCTTTTGTCTCTCTCCACCCCTACACCCATGAACCCTTTTCCCATTAACACAAATGATGGAAAAGACAAAATATCTAATTTTGATAACTGAAGAGAATGAACTTTATTAAACAGAAGCTGAGCTCTCAAATTCGAGTCCAGCTCCCATGTAAAGGAGGAAGGGTTGAGGGATACATGGGAGCCTGGTGAACTGGAAAGAAGGCTCAGTGGTACTTGTGGGCCAGGGCAGTGGCAACACCAGACACCAGCTTCTGCCAGGCAGCCTGAACATCAGGGGTAAATTCCTTGCCAAAGTGAGTAGCCAGAACAATCACCAGCACATTACCCAGGAGCTGTTAAAAGAAATACAAAATGACGCATAGACATGTTAAGTAGAGGTTTCCAATGAAAAATTGCAAGAAAAAAATGGCTTTGTATCTATACTTCCTGACAATGCCAGCCTTAAACTATATATTTAATCATCTCAGATAAGCAAAGGTTGAACTTCATTTTTAGGAGCTTCTCTCATTCAACATTTTGCCTGTATATGGCCTCACCTACTCTCATTTCACAATTTTATTTGCTTGGCTTCTTCCCTTTCTCATTCACCAATTGTTAAATTTCTCTAAACATAAGATTGCAATGCTACAAGGATTCTCTTGGTGGGAGTTAGTCTCCAATCAATGGAGGAACACATCTCCACTTCTCACAATACTGATTGAGAATTGAATACATTTTAGAGTTTGTCATATTTTATTTGAAAAACTCTACTTTAAATTTTCCCCAAATATTTTTCCAAACTTCAACCATTAGGACCCATACAAAATAAACTATTTTTATTTCCTTGAGGCTAGTCATGGTCTACCTAAAGCAAATTCCACTTTTATGTACAAATCTGCTATTCTCTAACATTATTATCTAGAAATAAAAACATCCAAAATTCTTTTGTGGCAAAATTTTCTGAATATTTATAACAGAATTCCAACTTCTAATAGCCCTTTGTTATTATTATCTCTGAATCAAGTTGGTCCTGGATATACTGGAGGCCTGTCTTTTTAATGCTAAGTTGGACCGATGATTTCTGAGATCTGTATTGACATTTCCAGTCATAGTCTAAGCTTTCATTATTGTCCCCAAGTGAAAATCAAAAAGAGAAGAAAAATCACATGAACTTCTCTTGAACTCACCTTGAAGTTCTCAGGATCCACATGCAGCTTGTCACAGTGCAGCTCACTCAGCTTAGCAAAGGCTCCCTTGAGGTTGTCCATGTTCTTAATGGCTTCTCCAAAAGAAGTCAGCACCTTCTTGCCATGGGCCTTGACCTTTGGGTTGCCCATGATGGCAGAGGCAGAGGACATGTTGCCAAAGCTGTCAAAGAACCTCTGGGTCCAAGGGTAAACAACAAGGAGCCTATGAGATGGATAGCAACAAACAGAAAATCAGAGACACTCAAAAGTCTTGAGGATATTTACAGCCAATTTGCAGGGGTCATATTCACCTTTCTCTCCAGTGCATTAAGAAACAATGCTTACCTTCCCAAGGCTTCACCTCCAGCCTCATCCACATTCACTTTGCCCCACAGTCCATTGACAAGAGCCTTTTCCTCAGAAGTAAAATGCACCATGATGTCAGGTCTAGGAGCTTGCTGGTGATCACGATCACGGGAATGTCAAAAGCAGGTATGTATTACTGCTAGAAGTCGTGGCCTTTTTATTCTTCACTGCTGAGGTCCTGATCCCTTGTTCTCCGTGGCACTTCAAAGTCATTGGTCAAGCTGAACAGTGTCCCTCGTGGGTGGAGTCAGGTCAAGGGAGGGTCAGCTGTGTAGAATGTACACTGAGCTTAAGATAATGTATGCTGGATCCTGAGACATCATTACTGTTTTCAATTGTTCACTTCTTCCTAACAACACAATTATTCACTTATTCCCCTGACTTTGTACTCTCTTCTCTTCCAAGATAATGTCCATCTCTTTCATCCCCCTTTTCCAAGAAAAACTGGTAAGCAGGAACTAAGCCCAAGATAGAAAAAAAAGTACTACTTCAAAAAGACTTAACATTTGAGTGAAAGATGGTGTGGTTATAAGTACAAGGTCAAGAAAAAAAGAGCTCAAATAACTGAGACATAATTTCATCCAGTTCTCATTCTCTTGAGAAGTAGCTTGTAATTAAACCTTCTGGATCTTAGTTTTCCCAGGGAGACAAAATAATGTATAGTTACTTCTAGAATCTGAACACAGTAGCAAGAGAACCACAATGGGACTAAATCCTCAACTCTCAAGTACATTACTTTGGGATGATTTCCAAGAGAGAACAGAACAAGATCACATCTGTGCTTCCAAAAAATTCTTTCTTTTTCTTTTCTCTGTGACCACAGGGAAACTTGTCTCATTTGGGGGTATTTCCTTGGGCTCTCTTCTTCCTAGATGTCCTTATCTATGCTTCTAATCAATGAGATAGCAGAACTTGTGATCAAACAAGAGAACAGGCATTGATGTGTTAATCATGCTTAGAGTCAGGTATAGTTAGTGTTTGTCTTTGTCATCAGTACCAGAAGTTTAAATTTCTCTATTTTCTTTCTTTGATAGCCCTTTGGGGATCAAATGTTTGCTGCTTACATGTTGGAGCCAAAAGTGGAAGCCTACATTTTATGTCTTCAATTCTGTCCATATACATGATGGATATTCTCTGTTTAATTTTACTTAATCTATACCTAGTAATATTGTCATTATTCACTTTTTTAAATGAAGGTATAAGGTCACTGAAATTATACAACTCTCAAGATGATAAAATTAATGAGTGGGGACACAGGTTTGCACAAACTCCAGTTTTACTATTTCCAGAAAAGCTTCCTTGTATTATATTAATCTAGTGTCCTTGGCTCAGTTTGTGTTTCAGGTGCATTCTCCATCTTTTCCTATTTTTACCACTTCTATTGCTCTATTGGAAGTTTCTTTTATGATAGCTCACTTTTTAAATTCTGGTACCCTAGGTGCACAAGGCCATTTTATATGAGCAGCATGGCTTCTGTCTCTCAAGTTTCCTTATTCCAAGTTATAGAGATATTCTTTATAACACAGCACTGGCATTTATCATCATTTCTTATGCATATGACATAAATACTTCTAGCAGTGAGAATATTCCCCTGGTCTTTCCCCTGTGATTTTAAAAGTCTTTATCTGATTTAATGACTTTTCCCAAATTGGCATTATTCCAAGCCACTGAAACTCTACCCCAACTTTCTTTAAGCTTTTAAACAAGAGTATCTTTCTAGGCATATATACTAATGCTCAATGTAGATGGAACCAGGAAACCCTATCCTTATTTTTTAAATCATGGACTACTTTGAGAAACTATGATCTAATACATAATGTGCTTTAAATGTATAAAATGATGTAAATAAGTTTTCCAAGGAAGTCAAATATATTGAAATGTAGTTATCAAATATCATAACATCAGATTTTGGTGTATTATTGTAAGCACTTCTTTATAAATGCATTAGATCTCATAGTGGTTCCACAACTGCCATAATACCCAAGTATCGGCACAAATTAATGTTAAAGAAATCTGACATAACTACAGCATAAAATGAAAATATCTGTGATTTCTATCTATAATAAGGTAAGGCTGCTATTATGCTATTTTGTTGCTATATTCAGAATAGAAGAAAATGCTAAACTTCAGTTAAAGGTTAGTAAACATAAAGAAGGAAACTTTCCCCAAAGGAACTTCACCAACAAATACAGTTTTCTGCCCTGGCTTAGAATACACAGCCTAGGAAGAGAGAGAAAAGAAGAGAAGCATCTGGCTACTCTGGGAAGAAGAGCAGCTCTTGTGTGAAGAGTCAATGAAGATAAAGCTCTTGGTTTCAAAGGTAATTTTTTTTACAGAGCCACCTTGTGAAGGCAATAACTCTCCTGAGCACTTGGGCATTGGGGATCAGAGTCTGCCAAAGCCCATGGAATAAGGACCAGATTTCTCAAGTCTAAGAATTTAGGAAAGAGACTTCCCCCTGAAACAAATGACGTTGGTGCATCCCATCTTCTTCCCAGTTCAGTGTGAACACCAGTTTTCTCTTAGATTAACAGTATAACTTGTTCCTCCTTCTTCTCTGTGAAACTCAAACCCAACAGCAGGGCCCATATCTCTTCCACTCCTCATGGTCTATGGAACCAAACATGGTTTCCATCTAGAGACCTGGCCATCCCATGCTCTCCTGTTGTTAAAAGCTGTTGGTGAAGGTACTGTGCTGAAAGCAACAAGTTTGTGGCTTAGTTCAAGAATGACGAATTCTGAGTCTGAAGTCAGACCAAAGTTAGCTTCTTGACTCAAGCTAACTGCCTCAATTGCCCCTGTTTAAACATTGTATTTTTTTTCTCCTGTAAACCGTGAGTAAATGATTTGTGCTTCCCTTTTCTGGAAGAAAAGCTCAAAGTCAATAAATGTAAGTGACATAGCTACCTAAAATAGATCAGAAAGATTAAATACCAAGGGAAATGAATTCATAAGAACATTCACTTAAGGCCTATGTATCTAAAATTAAATCAGATCAAAGCTTATCTGTCTTAAAAAAATTTAAATAAAAAAACTTTTAAAAAGAGAGTCCCAAATTAAATAAAGATTAAATACTGTATCTAAGGATTTCATGAAATATTTGAACTTTTCTAAGTTCTGTATTAGATTTTAAAGAAATGAAAGATGTTTTTTCCAATATTTTCTTAAATCTTTTTGTCTAATTTATGATGTAAATTGGTGTTTGGGAGGGGAGCCCCACTGTGTAACACAAGCTGACCTCAAACTCTTAATCCTCCTGCTTCACACTTCTGAGTTCTCAGATTACAGACAGGTGGCACCATGCCTGGCAACATATATCTAATCTAAGGAGTCAAGTATGGTATTGTCTTTAAGTGCTATTATTATGACAAATTATTTAAACTACATTGTTAGTAAGTGAAGTAGTTCCTTCATTGAGTATTTTTCAGAGTGCTGGCTGAGAACAATATTGCTTTAATAGTTTTTATCATAACTGATATATTTTATTTTTTATTTTAAAATTAAAAAAATTATGGAAAAAGATATAAACCACTGAGGAGGCAAAAACTACTTTAAATGATTTTTATACGGCTTCATTCTTTTTGTTAGCATATATTAACTCTGCAAAGTAAGGTGTTTCATTATGACATTTCCATATATGAATGTAAAGTACAGCAATCATAGTCATCCCCTCTGTGACCCTGTCTTATCCCTGCTCTCCTTTCCACCTCTTCCCCTTCTTTATCTCTAATGGTCCTCTTTAACCTTCATGTCCTTGTTTCCTACTTAGATTCCAAATATGAAAGAAAACACATTACACTCATCTTTGTGATAGCTGCCTGTTCTAACCTTATGATTTTCAATTCCATCTTAATTCCAATCTCATTCTTCTTCATGGTTGAATAAATCTCCATTGTACATATATACCACATTTTCTTTATTCATTTATCCATTGACGAGCACCTAGGCTGATTTCATAACTTGGCCATTGTGAATGGTGCAGGGAAAAATGTGTGTACATATCTCTATTGTATGCTGAATTTTATTCTTTTGGGCATATGATCAGAAGTAGTATAATTGAATGGTATGAAAGTTCTATTTCTAGTTTTTTAAGGACTTTCCATATTGATATCCATAGTGACTGAACTAGTTTACATTCCCACCAAGTGTAGGAATGTTCCTTTTACCCATGATTCCTCACCAACATTTATTACTTTTTGAACTTTTTTTTTCTTAATGATAGCCGTTATATGCTGAGCCCACATGTATCTACTACTAGAAAAGTGAAAAGACTATGATTGGATGATTTTTGAATTCCTCAAAAATATTTCTTACCTAGGCATCTATTTGCAGTATTTGGGGTACTCTGTATTGAAGCATAGCACAGCATAGCATATTTCCTGAATTATAAATATGTATCTCTGGGAAAAGACAAAATTGAGGTTTGGACAAGTAAGTAAGGCTTAAATGGAAGAAGCAATGGTAATTCTTAGATTTTGTCCATTACCAAATCATCTGCCAGTAGAAATTATGAAAAATCAAAACCTTTTATTTTGTGTTACAAAGGATGGGAATTATTGATGATACTTTCTCCCCAAAACTCATAGCCCAAAAGAACTAAAATCAAATCACCTCAACCTACAGTTTATTGAGTCTGAGGTATTTGTGAAAGGACCAATGTGCTGGTCAAGCTCTTCTCTGTGCCCAAGCCTCACTCAGGTCCCCATGTCACCAGTCTCTTATTGCTCCTATTTTCTTCCTTTGCTTTCTCCTCCTCTTCCTCCTTTTTACTGTTTTTCTCCTTCTCCTCCTTATACTTCTTTTTGTCTTGGTTCATTTATCTTTGTGGAGAGAGGGACTTAGAAGTTTATTTTATTTAGTTTTGCTTTTAATAAACAGAACCAGGCAGTTTAGGTGTTTTTCTTGTTCTGGAGATTTGGACTGGTGATAGCTGGGTGGGGTCAAAGACTGTGAGCATGGATAAGGGTTCAGGTCTACATAGATTTGTGGCTAGAAGGAGGCCTATCTAAATAGTAAAAGCCAGATGTTCCTGGTACTGCTTTTTATGTTCCCATTCTGGTTCCCTCACTAGTAGATAAAAGGAAGGGGTATGGGTTAATGTTTGAGGATCTGCCATGGTTAATTGCTCAGAAATGCCTGATAAATATGTTTTTGTTATATATATGTGTGTACATGTGGTTAAAAATATGCAAGTATTAACAAAATGTGAAGGACATAGTGAGCAAATAACCTACAAGGTCAAGAAAGCTAAGAAAACAAATTACATTCTCCAAATTCACATGTTAAAAAAAATAAGAATGGCCAAAAGAGAAGCTCAAATGTGAAGGAGATAGAATGTCTTCTGGAGCAGAAACTCTTAACCTTAATCTTTGTGGAATGTTCTGGTGCATAAAGAAAAGTATTAATAATTAGAGTTGGTCAACCAGGAAAGCATAGAAAAGAGAAGATGCTCTGGTAACTTATACTATAGAGCTGTTTTAAACTTCACATATTACTGATGTCTAGACTAAAGGTTTCATTCCCCTGAAGGTGAATGAATGAGTCACCTCTAACCCAGAAAGCTAACTTTAGTAGCATAATTACATCAAGCTACCTACCTTGGCATAGTTTATTTTCTCTACTTTTCCTTGATCAAGAAATGAGAAGAATCCACTTCTCACATAGGTCTGAGTATTACTATTATAAATACTAATATAAATAAATAAATACCTTAATTAACCTGTTATGTTTTTAGTTTTGTCCAGAATAAGCTTTTCAAAGCAAAGCTCAGCCTTCAAAACAAAATTTCCAGATCCTGGAGCACAATAACTCAACCAAGTACTGTATGCTTAGGCCTAACTAGCTGTAGGTGACTTTGCCACATCTTTCATCTCTCCACTGATTTCTCTGTATGTCTGTGGGAGTGGATGTAAATATATAGGCCTTTTTATTTATACTTGTGTAGGTTATCAGTTATTCATTCATTCATTCAATACTATAAAAGTACCAAGCACTCAATACAAAAATAGAATACAGAAACAAAGTCCTTGACTTTATGGAATTGACAGTGGGAAAAGTCAGGCAGTCAGCAAACAGGCAAGTCAAATTCATGGCATCACAATGATGTTAAGTACTGTGGAAAAAAATGAAAACAAATGAGCTTGCATGTGATTAAAACAAAGATCGGAAAGTACAGCTATTTTAGATAGTGTGGCAGAATTCCTCACTAAAAGGTAACATTTAAGAGGATGATAATGGATAATGAAGAACCTATTCATATGACAGCTTGAATAAATAAATTCTCAAGCCATAGGAAATAAAAATATTAATATCCTAAAGTTGGAGGATGCTTACAATTTTCAGAGAATGCCAAAAATGCAAGGTAGTAGTATATTAAGTGAGGGTGAGAATAGAAAAAGATGTGATCATGGAAATCCTGAACTATGAAATGTGGGACACAAATAATATGTATACAATTGCAATAAAAAGCTTATACATGATCACACATAAATACACATATGTACATTTACATTCATATGTGCATGTATGTGTGTATATGTATAGATTCATGATAAACACAATATAAGCATCAATAATTGCTATTGCTGGAAAAAATTATAAAAATTTGTCTCTATTGTCAGTGATGTGGAAAACCTGTCAGAAGGCTTTGCATCTGGAGGTAATCATATCCACATTTATTGTGACACTATTAACAACAGCCAAGTTATAAAATTAGCCTAGGTAAATAATATATAAATATTATTTATTTTATATTATTATATAAATAATACATAATTATATATAATATTTTATATATATATATATATATATATATATATATATATAAAACTCAACAGTAAGAACAACAAAATCATGCTATTTGCAGAAAATGGATGGACTCGGAGGAATTGGAGATCATCACTATAAGTGAATTAAGCCAGATTCAGAAAGAGAAAAAAACACATATGAAAGTAGAAAAGTGACTATTACGGAAGAGGAAGGGGATCAAGGAGTGGAGAGGGAAGAGTAGGAGAGGGTAATGGGAGGTATGATCAGAGTGTGCTACATGTCTATATGAAAATATCACAATGAAATAATGATTGTTTTGTGCAATTGATATGCACTAATAATAAAAAGAGCTAACCAAATATGATTAATATGTTTAAAAAATTGTTTTGGCTGCTATGTTGGGAAGAAACTAAACAGACAGTTACAGGAAAAGAGCAATTAGTTATAAGTCGCTTCGGCTATCATTTGGCTGAAGATGCCAGTGGCTTACCTTTAAGTATTAGCAATGGAGGTGAGTGCAAAGTGTCAGCCTCTGTGTATGTTTTTTAAGATAGGGCTAACAGGATTTCCTTACAGGTTAGACATGGTACTATGGGATGTGTGCACTAATGCTCACTTTAGTGCATGCTAATTCTATCAGTGTGAGGATTTTGAAGCTGAACAAGCAAAATCTTTATGTTCAGTTTCATCAATGCCTTTATATATCAAAATAACTACCTCAGGACTGGTATTGAGTGGGAAAGGGTGGTTAGATAGAAAAATCAGAAAAGATCTTTGGAATTTGTCTACACACTAGACCTGTAGTTAAAACAATATCAATCAATGTCTATCTTGTATTCAGTGGCTTAGAAGGCATGGTACTCTAACTGGAAGAAATTCACATTTTTTTTTTGAGGAGAGAAAATGTGGAATAAATCAAAGAATCATCAGATAGAGAAAACTTCTCTGCAGTGGAGGACTTTGGTGTTGAGGCTGAGTCCTTTGCATTCGGGAGAAAGTGCTACATTTCCCACCTTCTTCCTTTAAATATCCAATTACACTCTAATGTATCATCTGTTTCCCTAGGGGTGTTTCTATGTCCCTTGTAAGTTGCTCCTCTGTATAAAGAGTGATGTAAGTCAATTCAACAAGCATTTACAATGAATACTTGCTATACTCTACCCAATATGCTTATAACTGTTAGAGAAACAGAAAAGGTACAACATTTCCTTCAGAACCATACAGATAATGTCCAGACTCAATACAAAATAAAAGTACAGATCCCATTGTCAAAAAGCACTAAAAATATCACATGAGCAAAAAATATGTTAAACTAGTCTTGAGGCCATCAATCAATACCTGCTACTTGTGCTATGAAAGAATTCCTGGTTCTTTTTAATCACAATGTTCAAATTTGGTCTGATACAAAGTCTGTACTTCTCCCTACCCAAAAAAATATGCTATTCTAACCCAGAATTTTTTTTCTCTGTCACTCATTTTTTTGCATTAACTTGTCATTTAAATAGCTCTGTATTACAACCTGCTTTAGAGTTGTAACTCATTTATTGCACTCTGAATTTTATTGATTTGATATTTTTCAAGTATATTTACTTTCCTACTATCTGCATTTCTGTTAAACATGTGTCATACAACCTGCCTCTATTACTGTCATAGATATATACTTGAACCAAGAAAGAAGTTTTAACTCAGAATCACTAAATCTTTTCTCTGTGCTCTCTCAGAGCCACATAGACAGAAAATAAGTCATTCATGTACCAATATGGAAACCATGGTGAATATGATCAGGTCCTGCAGTAATTTGTAAGCATTCAAAAACATCACAGTTCCTGACCTTAAGAAGTTCAATGTATTAAGAAATTCATAACATTCACTTGAGAATTACTTATCAGTCTACTTCTTTTTTTATATTTTCCCTATTATATAAAACCTCAAGTCATCTCAAAATTCTGAAATATCTTTTTGCAACAATTAACTCCTATACAGGCCAACTTCAAAGTCACTCTTCTAGAGCACTTCTCTCATCCTTTAACCTCTGAACTTTTTTCTTAATCCAGTAATTGTCTATGCCTGTCATAGGTTTTCAGCCTTATAGTCCTTTATAACTACCCAAACACATGAAGCCTTCCTTCAGAATTGTTTCTTTCTTAGAAGGTTTTGAGTTGTCTCCATCTGCCCAATAAAAGTGGCATCCTAAGGATGCCTTGACCGAGGATTCTGCATTAGCACCCCCAGTCAGATATGTCTGCATATGCCCTCGAAGAACATAGGACCTTTCTCCCAGCTATCTCCCAGGGCTTCCGAAAACAGTGAACAATATTTTCCTTTCTCTCATTTTTATGCCTTGATGTTCTGTACTCTTATGTCAGGCCATGTCTCCAGGTCTCTGTACAAAGCAGGCATTCAGTTTGTTGTATCACAGAATGGTGAGAGCAGAGAAAGTACTTTTTTCATCTAACCTTGCCACATCTTTATGTAAAAGAGAAACCCAAGGAAGTTCCATGGATTACAGGTAGATCAGAACATGTCAACGAACCCACTAAGGTAGATCCTAGGCTTCACATTACTCTGGTATCATGTGATAAATTAGTACATATCTATGAACTAAAATATATATGTGTGTGTGTGTGTGTGTGTGTGTGTGTGTGTGTGTGTGTGTGTGTAGTGACAAAATACAACTTTGCTGCTGCTTCTAGGTATTAGAGGAACTATGAAAGATTGATATTTGATTCACAATGATGGAACGTGCTATGGCATTTAATAAAGACCACCAAACATGTTTTTTAATCAGGAAATAATACATTCTAGGATATGTCACATTCTGTTTCAGGGGACCCTTTCTCTTCCTGATGTTGGTTGATGGAAGATTTTAGTCAGGCATTCAACTTCTCCTTTTCTTGCCATATGTGCTATAAGCTTCCTGCTGGGGACATAGATAGCAGTCATCACTCAAGGCTGAAAATATCTGTTCACACACCCTAAGAATCAGCATGACTCAGCATGATTCAGCATTTTGTGCAAGATCAGTGCTGACCAAGAGGCCAAACAGACCTAGACTTGGGGTCAGGGAACTGACTCAGACTCGGCCCAGCCCAAATTGCCCATGCTTGAACTATGGAAAGGTAGAAATGGGGCCCTAGACAAAAAAAGAATATGGACTAAAGGAACCTGGAGTTTATGTAATTAAAGACAAGGAAATCAGAGGTGCTAGGTTGATACAAAGTGTAACAGTCATTGAGTAAATGTTTTTGGAGTACTTGATGTTTGTTAGCCATTAATTTCAATACTTGAGGCATAAACAAGAATAAAGCATACATCTTGTCCACTTAGAGTCCTAGTCAACAATAGAGGTTAATCACATTAAAATATTTCCAAACTTTATATGCACATATACATTTATATAGATAGGTAGATAGACATATATATATATACCTTTGCATATGAAAGATATATCTATACAGCATGGGGGAAAACTAATATTTCTCTTGGTGCAGACTAGTTTTTAGACAGTGAGAAGCACACCAAAGATTTAATAAAATTAAGAAAACATGAGCTGGACCTTCAGAGATGAAAATGAATTTTCTTTATGGAGCATACCTGTTCTCCATCTCTCTACAGGACAAGATTAACCAAACTGGCTATAACACACTGAGGCAGGAACTCCACTGGCGCAGGAAAAGAAAAGGCATCTCCATCACTCAACACAAACTCTCCATTTCTCTTTTACATCAGAACATTCATAAGCCTACTAGAGTTGGGCTGATCACATAACAGAATAGGGTATAATGAATAGTTTGCAAAGATTTTCTCCCATTCTGTATGAAAATAAGTATGTAAAGAAACATTCAATAACCTTAGCCATAAATGGAATGCAAACCAAAATAACACTAAGATCCCTCTTACCCAGTCAGGATTAACTATTATTAAGAAAATGAGAAGCAAATTCTGGTGAGGGTGCTGTTTGTGGGAATGTGAATAAGTTTAACCACTTTAGTGTGGAGGTTCCTTAAAAAACTGAAAACAGAACTACCACATGACACAGCTATACAACCTGAGTGGAATATAAGTCAATGTACATTAGAGATACCTGCATACCCATATGTATTACAGCACTTACAGAACAGCAAAGATCTGGAATAAGCCTGAGTGCTTAACAACTGATGAATGGATTTTAAAAATATGGTGTATATACCCAATGGAAAATCATTCACCATAATGGAGAATGAAAATTATGTCATTTTTAAGAAAATGGATGGAACTAGAAATTATCATATTGAGTGAAACAAGCCAAACTCAAGAGACAAATATCACATGTTCTCTCATATATGGAAACTAGACCTAAATAATACTGCTACAATGACTACTACTAGTAGTAATACTATCACCAATAATAATAATAATAATAATAATAATAATGTGACATGAATGTAAGAGAGAGATTTCTGAAGGGAATAAGAGGGATAGAGGAGGGGAAAAAGGAAAGGCAATGGTGGTAAATATGATTAAAATACCTTATATGTATATGTGAAAATAGCATAATGAAACCCACTAAAAACTAAAATAAAAGAGGGGATGAGGGGATAAGAAAGAGTGATAGAGGGGGTGAGTATGATCAAGGTATATTATATGCATGTAAAAAGTATCACAGTGAAATCCCTTGTACAATTATAATATTCTAATAATTTTGTGAAAGAGAAGAATAGGGTGCCAGGTAAGGTCTTCAATGAGCAGCAGCCCATTCTTGATGAAATAAAGCAATCAAAAATTTAGCTAAATATTACCATGAGAATTGAAAGGGATACAGTTATCCCAGAAATATCACCTACTTCACCTATGAGACCTCAGGCAAGTTGCTTAGCTTCTGCTTGCTCTGAACTATATAATGATAACATGGTTTAAATCATAAAATTATGAGGACCAAATTTGTTGCATGCAGACCTAGGAACACATTAGATGCTAAGTGCTATCTATCTATCTATCTATCTATCTATCTATCTATCTATCTATCTATATGTCTCTTTCATCTATCTGTCTCTGTCATCTATCTGTCTATGTATCTATCTGTCTGTCATCTATCTATCACTATTAAGGTAATCCCTTTCTTTAAGGATGATTGGAGATGTGGTTATTTTGAGATATTTCTTGACTATAAAAGTTAGCAATCAATTCAGTTTGTTTTTAAACATTATTTACATCTCCAAAAATAATTTCATGAATGACATTTGACAATAGACTAGTTGCAATTTCTGGTCTATACTCACTCCTGATCTTCCCACTCGCCCATGTCTTTTACTCTCAGTCTCTGTCAAAGTTGTCTTCTCCTTTGTCTGCTTCTTATCAGTGTTTCTTAAGGCAATCAAAAACCCTTAAGCTTTGGCTTAAAAAATTGTTAGAGTTTTTGAGAGACTGTAACTGAGATCTTTAGCATGACACAGGTGATTTAGGGAGTTCTACAAGTTTGGTACTGAGTCCTTCCATTCTGCTTGCAGACGCGAAAGACAACATGAAGTCCCAAATAATCTTGGATTAGTTAGCATATGGATCAAGGGCTAGCACTGGGAAAATCTATAAGATCCTGCAAAAGGATTTGCAGGTAATTTCCAGTGTTCCTTCTCATTTTTAGTATTCTTACTACAATACTGTGCTTAGATTGGTTTAAGGTCCCCAGGGCTTGACACAGGGTAGAATGCAATGCAGACACAAAGTAGAAAGATATAGATATACTTTGAGTTCCATGAGATTTGCAGTTACTGCAGAGTGAGCAGACAGCCAGTGGTTAGGCCAGAGGGATAAGTGAAGAATGTAATAACAAGCACACTCTCTTCCTTAAACAAGTATACAGTACAGCTTGACCAAGATCTCAAGGGGCAATTTGGGCAATCTGAGCCTATTGTTTCCCTAAGAATGTACCTATATGTTATCATCTGGAAATTTCTCTAATCCAAGATAAAGTCTCTTTTTTTTTTCCTAAACCTATTTTCAAATATTTCTTTAATTCTTTCTCTCTGAATCTTTCCTAGATCAAGGAATTATGACCTACAATTGTGGCTTGAACTCTGAACTTCCAATCTCCAATGGGTAAAAAGTAAGAAGTGGGGAGCAGGGGACAGGAGTCCCTGTTTCTACTTTCTTAAGTCCACAGTATATATTTCTGTTGGCATTTCATTGTGGAAAAAGCAGTTTTCTGCAGGAGCAGAACTGGGCCTAGATCCTAGTGTCACTACTTGGGAGCTCTGTAAGTTTTGATGGCTTACTTCTCTTTTTGACTTTCAATTTCCCACACTTAAAGTGAAGCAGTGTAATGTAGGCAACATGAGAGTCCTATCCACGTGAGTTCTAATCACAGATTAGCTACTTATGAGCTATGTGTCTTCACAAAATCTTCATGTATTATTTGTATGAGTGTCCTTCATCATGAAGAAGTTAATTCATTTCTGAGTATTGCTATGAACAAAAAATAAGTTACTTCATAAAATGGACTTAAATTGGATTCTAGCATCTCTCAGGTATTGCTATGAACAAAAAATAAGTTACTTTATAAAATGGACTTAAATTGGATTCTAGCATCTCTCAGGTAATCAGGAAGTGCTATTTATATTAGCATTAATGACAATTTGTTCAATAATACATACTTCACAGAACTACAATATAAACGAGATTATTTAAATATCAAATAAAACCACTTGACATATGGAAAGATTTCAGTTAAGGTTAATCCCTTTCACTTTCCAGTAGTCCAAATCCACTGTTTCTTCCTGTGGCAGTCATATGGTTTTTGATCTATTGTAATTCTGTGTCCTTCTCAATTCTTGCTCTGGTTCCTAAACACATTTCATTCTTCAGAATGTTAGGTTATGGTCCTAGTAAAGTGAAGTGTTCTTAGACTGCAAAGTTGCTGTCAGCGACCTTCATCTTGTCCTATGGCTTTAGGCTATCACCTGATTAGATGGTTCTAATAGGGTAGGATGGGGCTCCTGCTGCACAACATCCCAGGCTAGTGTTAATTTGAACTTCACACTTTAAGGGTGTCACTGTAACTCTTAGAGTGGTTGGTGCTATTTTCTAAACTTGCCTGCTACTTTGAGACTGCTGGGCTCTGTCCTGAATTGCTAGTCTACTATTCCAGAGAATGTGTATTTTCTTTGATCCTTATACCAACTCCCTTAGGTATATGCAATATATACCCTTATTTTATAAATTATGAGCTTAAATTCATAGGAACCAAGGCATTTCTTTTACCTAGCTGAGAGAATGGAGAGTCCCATGTGGAAGTAGAACATAAAATGCTGGTATGCTGTGCTTCTCCACCCTTTCTCAAGATTGCTCTAGTACTCAGTCTATCATCCTAAGAGCCATGGTCTCCGCCCAGAGCTGAAAACCTGACCTGACCACCTATCTGAGCCAGCAGACCTGTTGCCCTTCTAGCTTTGATAACTAGCAGTTAACCTTGTCCCTGCCCTCTCTGTGACTTCTGATAAACACATGTTGCATACCAAGGTGTACTTAGGGAGGACTCAGGTTTGCTGAGTTAACCTTCCCTGAAGTTCAGGCCTTTAGAGAATCCTGCTTCCAAAATTATAGTCATAAATCTTGCCATTGCTTCCTCCTTTATCTGCAGTCTGATTCCTCTGCTTCTCCATCCCCAGCCTCAGCCTCAACTGCCCCCTTCCCATTCATTGAATCCTCATCAATACAGCAAAGGTCTCTTGAGCAATAACTTGAATTTGACCTGGGCCTGGCACTACCTCTGACATTTTAAGCTTCAGCAAATGACTTGACTCTTCTGAGCTTAATCTTGTTATGCAAAATTAGGCATAGTAATGGTATCTGTTTATAGGTTTAGTATGAAGATGAAAGACAGTAGCTTAATTGATTAGACTCTAGAATACAAAAATCCCAATAAAAGGCAGTCAATATTATCATTTATTAATTTTCTCTCTTCTTCCCAAATCTTTCTCATCCTCCATGTTTTTCACAATCATTCTCTCTTACCTACATGATTCTTTCTTCTTATAGTGATTCTAGATATTAAGGGGAAGCCATTAACAAATGAGGTCGTTCTTGAAATAGGCATATGAACAACATGGATCATGTCAACAAAGTTCAAGAAGAGAAAGGAGGATCAAGGTCAAAGGCAAGAGCTAAAGAGGGAACAGTGGGGACCTGAACCCAGGGAAGCTAAAAGTAGGAATCTTGAGACTAGTTTCTGGATGCTCCAACTAAGAATGGACTAGACTGTGGAGAAATAATTTCAGAATGGATGTAGGGGGATTCCAATAGGACAGACTGAAAATCTGGGGCAAGAAGGAAATGTTTTATAAGAAGGAAACATGTTCAGTGTAAACTCAGAGTCTCTTCCCTTTTTATGCATGCATGACATTTGGAGCTTTTGAGTTTAGGTCAGTCTTCAAAAAGCCCTAAATGCTATTTGCTAAAGCCCTGACCAGGGAGAAAGCATAGTGGTTCCACTTCATTTGGAATTCTATCTTGTCCTGCTTCTCCATTTGCCTCAACATATTCACTTAATAATCTGACTCATCCCCTTAAGAAGTGTGGAAAGAGCCTTCTCCCATGCCTAGGCCCACATTCCTCACTGTGTATGTAATGGGGCAGAGGATGCAATGTAATGGCATAAGACTTCTCCAGCTATGAGAATGTGAGAAATCATCAAGATGAGCCTTCTCCCTAGGTAAGAATACCCTTTGGTGATTCATATGACTGTGAATGAAAACCTTTTATTATGAGGAGGAGCTTAGGGATTTTCTGCTCAGCCCCTGTTTTGACAATTTTTTAATCCTGGATCATATAGTATAACTCAATTCCCTGTTCTGGAAAATAACCTTATATTGGAGCATTATTCATATATTTGTTAAACACAAAACGATGCTGGAGACATAACAATAAACCAGAAACCCATAGTCTGAATTCACAAAGCCAACTATTTAACAAAATATAATGATCATAACTATCACACCTTCTTCACTTAACACAGTCTTTGCTGATCTCATGTATGTTTTACTCAGGTCGGTAAAACAAACTATAATCTCAGAGTCAGGTACAGCAGAGCACAGAAAAATTTTACACCAAGTCTGGACAGTGTAATGCAGAAGGTAGAAAATGCTCCGTGAAAAACATGTCTTGAAGACAGAGACAAGTTTAAATTTAAAATCCCAGTTTCCTGCTTAGAAAGTGCCATGAAGTGGATGTCAATAAATGTTTACTGAAAAACGAAGGAAGAGATACTTAGGGTCAAATTCGAACTTTACCATTTGCTAGTGTAAGTTTCCGGGTGTATAAGTACATAGATATACTAGTGAAAATTAAAATAGTGTTCTTAACTTTTACAAAATGTGATACTAATAGTATGTACTTCAAATAATTCAAAAATATTTTAAAAAGACAATACAAAGCACTTATTGTGTCTGACACATAGTATGGCTTCAATAAATCCTAATTTTATCACTATTATTAAAATAAAACTGGCATAAAGTACAGAATAAAATAGTTTTTGGCTGTGATTAGAATTCTTACAGTTAAGCACAATAATAACAGCAAACATTTCTAGAGTATTTGGTACATATAAAGGCAATGCTTTAAACTTTTTTGCATAATTAACTCAGTCAATGTGCATAACATCCTGTAAGCATATTAAAAACCCATTTTACAGATGAGTCACAGAGCTAGTAAGAGATGCTGAGTTGCTGGCCACTCATTCAGTCTGGCTCAGAGTCTGTAATCTTCTTCACTGTTTTATACTGCCTAAGATTTCTGGAAGCAAAGACTTTGAATCCCTCAAATGAGTTGCTGTAGATGGTTATATGAGAAGGATGTCCACATTCTTTCCTTGATGTGTCAAGAATAGAATGGAGAGGTGCATCCTCTTATTTCTATCAGTGAGATAACACCCACTCATCTGATGTCCCATGGACCTGGTTAAAGGAGAGAATTTCATTTGGATGAGAAAGCATCTTGACAGTTAAGAAGTCTCGGGTTCAATGACCTCACTCACAACTGAGGATTTATAAATTTAATTCATAGAACTTCTCTGATAAAAGAAGGACCATTGTGAATAATTTACTCTCCCCTATGATTTACAGAGGAGGAAACTGAAGTTCTTAGAAGGACAGGGGTTTTCTTAGTATGACTGAGCTCATCATGGAAATCCCTGGTCTAGTACTCAATGCTCCTGACTTGCTGCATTGTGCACTGAAATGGAGCCTCTGTTTCTAATTGCACTCATTATCAGAGCAGGAACAGATAGAATTGAAAATATTCAAGGTAGTTTCCATGAAACAGCCAAGGCTGGGAAGCTCCTGTTTATTTCTTTAAAAATAAATATACATTTATTTGTTTAAAAATAAACATACATTTATTTCTTTAAAAATAAACATACATTTTAAATATATAAATGAGCAAACCCTGATTAAAGACTGGGAGGGAAAGGCCCTTGAGCCTGCCCCTCCTGGTTTCTGGTCCCATAGATAGTACTATCAGAGCCTAGACAGTATCCCTTCCCATTGCTGTGTCTTGGAAGGAGTCAGCCTAGCATGGGGACAGGTCAAGCCATCTCATTTTAAACTGTCCACTATGTGGGAGAAAAGGCAACAAGCTCATAGTTTATAAATTCGGAACATGGCTATTCCTTCCTCAAATAACACTTGATGGTCTACATCCACCCTGAATCCCCACTTGTGTAAAAATGATGGCAAGGTCATTTTACTGAATGTCATTCTATCCTAACTCTCCTTTTTCCCAAACACCAGTCATGGATAAAACCCATCCTCTAAGATACATATGCTTGTTTTCATGTAACAGTCAAGGAATTTTTTAGAAATTTCCTCTTTTAAACTTGTCCTGTTCTTTCTGCTGAAATGGCTCAGCAAGAAAAGTACATTTTTTTCATAAACTGACAATAGATTTAATTTCAAAACAGCTTTGTGTGTTTATGTAAATTTACAAAAAGCTTAATTGTTACTGCTCTTTGAAAATTACATTATGGTGCATAAAAGTGAAAGCTTTTAAAAATCAAGAAAATAAAAGCTATCATCTTTGAATTCAATAATAAAAATATTATAAAATGAATTTAATAGTTGTGAACACTTATATCTATAATATATATAAAAACTATTTTCCCAGTTATATATTCACTATACAATATATGCATTGAAATATATATATATATATATGAATAAAGTAGCTACTCCTCTGGGTGACAGAGGGTACAAAATCAAGGAAATAGATTGCAGATTTTAATGACTAATTCCTGGCACTACCTGAGGGAGATGAGAGAGTAAACAGCACATTGTTAATGGACCAAACTGGCAAATGCAGTAAGGGTGTGATGGAGATCATAATTCAATTTTTTATAACCAAAAAAAGCAGAGACATTCTATGTATTTGTCCAGTAACAGACGCTTGGGTCTTTCCAGCTGTAGGGACAGGGAAGAGACTACCAAGTCAGAGGCCTGTAAATGTTGATTAGCTGTCCCCACGTGGAAGTCCTGCAAAGAACTAGTGGCCTCAAAGTGCTCTGCCTAGAGATAAACTTTCTTACAGAAAAGTGCCAGGCAATTCCTGCCCTTATTCCCTGAAACTTACCTTAAGGGATAGAAAAGACTTGGGAAATTTTGGTCTGTGCCTGTGAGGGCTGACACACTTCTCTCCTTTGTTGATCGAGTTCAACTCACGGATCTACTTCCTAGGTCTGTTGCCTTAGAAGATTGAAAAACTGTGACCTTAGATGCAAGGAAAAAAGGAGACATTGATGATTACTCAATCAACACATATTCCTTAAAACTTTTAATCAAGGTATCTATGAAGCATGAGTTATAGGTCAGAAATTATTTTTAAATCATTGACTGTTTTCCACATCAAAATCTAACCTGGAGACTGATTAATTAAATGAAGATGAGGTGTTCTGGATCAACAACAAGAATATTTGAAGTATGATCAGGAGATGTCTATGAAGTCAAGTGTTTACCTTACCTACCAACTTATCTATCTTTTATCTATCCATTCATTCATAAACATGATCAGAAAGCTGACAGTGTAGTATAGTATGTGTGTTCAGGACTGTGTGTGCATGTGTGTTGGGAGGAAGATAGGGTTTTTTGAAGGCAGAACTGAATAGGAAGCATAACTCTGCTTCTTTCCCCCCCCCACACACACATACCATGACTCTTTGCTAGCCTACAAGTCTCTTTCAACAGCTCATAATTGAATGTGAGACTCTTTAGGGGAATAATATGCTCTTGTCTCTGTGTTTCAACATCTCCCATAAAAGCAAGAAAATAATAATTCTAAAATTAGTAGAATAGTGACATGTTTAGGAGAATGATATATTAATCTACAATAAATATAGATTATATATATTAGTCATTTGATCAAATATGTGGCATTGGGCATTTTAAATTTAGGAGTCTGCAAGTCTCCAGTATAAAACTGGAATAATAGTATGTGCCTTCTAATATTGAAGTTTGAATCTAATGACATAATGTACCAATGTATTTATCATAGTGGTTACCATAAAGTAGGAAGCTTCAAAATGCTATCTCTTAGTATTATTAAGAACTTCCCACTGTGTGTCAGTTTCTGATGTGTTTGGCATGCATAATCTTACTTAATACACTATGCATTAGGTGTTTTTCTCCCTCTTCCAAATGAGAAAAGTATAATTTAGAGTTTATAAAGAAAATAAATGGAAAAATAAGTTTATTTATATTTTTATAAAATATTCTAAGAATATAGGTACACATGAGCTAAAACTCAAAAAGTCCCATGAAATTTTGTATTCCAAACCTTGAGGAAACCAACCTTAGCTATGTGGCATTAATCCTTTGAGGGTAAATCTTTAAGAGATGAGAAGGCCAGAGGAAACTGTCTGAGAGAAAGAGATAGGATGAAAAAGAAAATGAAGGAGGTTTGGGAAAGAAGATTTAATTACTAGTTCATCTATCTCTTGAAAAAAACTTTCCATTATATTAAATTGAATGTAATGCTTTCTTTTCTGTATTCCTAGAATTAAGAGAGACTGACTGATATATGAAATCGTTTTGAAAGTCTGTGACATTTTGACAATCCAAGGTGATATTTTATATCCTTTGGTTTACTATTAGAAATGGGGGAAACATTTAGACATTTTCTCAAGAGACATTATGGTAAAAAGGGAAGTTGGAAGGAGTACCAAGGTGTCCTGTTCCTCTGAGTTTGGAGCAATCACTTCAATCAAGGGGGACTATTTGAGAGTGACCAGTGGGAGGGTAATGGGGTGGATTTGACCAAAGTACATTATGTGCATATATGACAATGTCAGAATGAAACCCATTTATATGTAAAAAGAAAAAGGGAGAAGAGAGATAAAAAAGAATAACAATGAAGATGAATATGATAAAAGTACATTATATGCGCATATGGAAACACCACAATGAAACTTCTCACAAATTCTCGTGCAATTAAACAAATTCTAATAAGAAAAATAAAGCATTACAAAAAGATCCTTTCAGCACTGTCTTTATTTGAGGCTTCATCCACCTTAGTCCATTAGCTCCATATGTATCTCCTTCCCTCTAGTGGTCATAACAAAAGCTTCAGGCTACTTCTCTACAAAGTTTGCCAGATATATGTCAGTGAACAAAACTTACTAGTAAAAGTGAAAGTAATATTTTGAGTGTAGTCATTTACTTTTGGTTATTGTGATTCCAATTGAAATTCTTATCCTTCACTGGTGGTCACTCTGTCTATACTCAGAGCACAGGCACTACATCAGAGAAGAAGGCAGCCAGGTGCTTACTGGCCTCTACTGAAACTGCTAAAGCAGTGTGTACCAGAAAATTTACACATTTTCCACAAAGAATATGGTGGAAATATTATATACTCATGTAAGTAAATAGGAAAATCATTGCATAGAACATAATTATTTACAGTGTATACATATTTTAATGAACAACATTACTATAAATCCAGAGTCATTATTAAGCTAGATATAATCTCAGATTATGTTGGCCATGTCTGGATGAAGGCAAGAAGAATGATTGAGAGGAAGGATAGTAGAAGAAACATAGGTAGGACATAGCAACAAATGATTGTCATACCAATAGTATAGATGACTCTTTTTTTCACCTTTTTAAAATTATTGTTGTACTGGGGGTACACTGTGACATTTACAAAAGTTCTTACAGTGTATCACAGTTGAATTCACCACCTCCATCATTGTCCCTGTAGAAGACTCTTACTAAAGGTGTCCACGTGGTAGTTTAAGGACTTGGCCATCAGAGTAGAGGATTCCGCACAGGAATCTCAGGAGAAAGGGTAATTTAACTTAAACTTAAAAGCTGAACTCTGAGGCATTGAACTACAAGATTTCCATAACTATGGGAAGGGCAGTGAAAGTGGAATCCAAGTCCACTTGAGCCAACACGGAGAGGAACAGAGACTTGATGAGGGACGGTTCTGTTCTGATATTTTGCAGGATTATGGTGTTGAAAATGGTGTTGAGGAAATAAAACGAATACAAAGTCTGGAAGTGTGGCCTTACAGCTACAGATGTCTGTGAGGAGGGTATAAAAGGTTCTCCATGTCAGTTATAATTGTCATGACTGGCAAAGGCACTGCAGAAGCCAACACCTCTGGTCTTAAATCCATTCTAAAATCTAGGACATGGTTAAAATGTTGCATGTATAAGAATGTAATAATGGGTTTAAGAAATGTTCAATGATTCTTTGCAATCATGAATGATGATCATTCTAGGAGATGCTGGGGAAATGGGCAAATTTGGGGGGTGGGAGTGGGTATGAGAACATCTGTGCTATTTTGCAAAATTAGGGATTGGTAGTAGTCATTTTATTTCAGACCATAAGGTGAGAGGTTGAAACGGCAATATAACAGAAAACAAGTGATGTAGTGTATTGGTGTGGAAGTAAAATAAGACACTGATAATTATAAATATGACTTGCTTTATTAACTCAGGCATTTTTTTTTCCTGCAATTTTGGTTTGGGTTCATGTCATAGTCATGAGTCAATAGGTTTTCTTGGGTGTTTTCCTACAAGCAATGACCATGGAATTTAGACTTTCCAGCATTTGATTTCACCATCTCAGAATCCTATATTTATGCCTCATGGAGAGATAGAAGGAGCAGGATAAGAAAGCACCCTGTCTTGATCAGGAACACATATTATCCCTACAATCCTTTAGTCAGACTCAAGCACATGGACAACTTAATCACAAGAGCTTCTGAAAATCATAGAGGAGTACACAGATTTTAGGTACTGGCATCATCCCTGCTATCCCAGTCATAGTGATTATCAAGATCTGACACCTTAGCCGAGCACTAGAGATTTGCATCTATAATTCTAACTACTCAAAGGCAGAGATCCGGAGGATTGTGGTTTGAGGTCAGCCCAGGAAAATAGTTCACAAAACCCTATCTTGAAAAAACCCAACACAAAAAAAGGACTGGCAGAGTGACTCAAGTGGTACAGCACCTGCCTAGCAAGTATGAGGTCCTGAGTTCAAACTCCAGTACTACCAAAATGAAAACAAAAGATCCCACACCCAACACTTTCAAGAATATCAGGAAAACATTTATTGTCGAGTCAAAGGTATCATGAGTCAGATCTTTATTATGCATAAGCAGTATAAATAACACGGACATTGATGAAAGAGCACCACATTCCACCACACTTGAGGAGTCTAGACGCCCTCACTCCAAAGTACATCTTATTTCAGAACAAATAACTTAGGCTTTGAAAAATGTCTTTGGATATTATTATTGTATAATGATTATGTAATGAGTATATATTCTGGATTGACTTCTCCGCAGTGCTATTTCCTAGACACTTGATCTTCAGACACTACTTTATGGCTCAGTGTCTCAGTTTCCTAATCTGTAAGGGATGCTAAAATAGTACTTGACTCACAGAACTACTGTGAATATTAAATGAGTTAAAATATTAATAGTTCCTTGTGCATAGTATGGTATCAGCCATAATAATAATATTATATTTTTATTCCTAGCACTCTTGTCATATTACCTTCTTAAATTAAAATGTTTAATTTTTCTAACACATAATTGTACATATTTATGGGGTACAATTTAACACATTGTATACATGTGTTAAAATATATATTGTACATGACAACACCAGTGTGACTGGTATATCTTTTACCTTAGACATTATCATTTCCTTGTATAAGGAACATTTGATGCTGGACTGGAGGCTTACACCTCTGATCCTAGCTACTTATGAAGATGAGAACAGGAGAACCATGGCTTGAGGCCAGCCTGGGCAAATAGTTTGCGAGACCCCTCTCAACTAATATCTGGGCAAAGTGATGTGTGCCTATCATCCCAACATACAACAGTTCATGATTCCAGATCATCCCATGCGAAAAAGCAGTTTGTGAGACCCCATCTCAACAGAAAAAAGTTGTATGTGGTGGTATGCATCTTTCATCACAGCTAAAGCACGAAGTTTAAAATAGGTTAATGGTCCAGGCTGGCCTGGAGAAAAAGCAACACCCCGCCTCCAAAATAACCAGAGCAAAAAGGGTAGGAGGTGGCTCAAGTATAAAGTGCCTGCCTAGCAAGTTTGAAGCCCGGAGTTCAAACCCCCAAACCACCAAAAAACCAAACAAAACTTTTAAATCCTCTCTTCTACTTATTTTGAAATATAAAATAATTGTGTTTTAAAACATTAGAAGATATTCCTCCTACACAACCTCACACCTGTACTTGTTATCATTTTCTTTCTAATTCTACATTCCCTCATTAACACCCTCTGATTACCACTATGTTATGTTCTACTTCTATGAAATCAAGCTTTTTATCATTTACATATAAAGAAGAATATGTGGCATTTCTTTTTCCATGTCTGACTCATTTCACTTAACATAGGTTTCCAGTTTCATCCATGTTGACAATAATTACAAAATTTCATTTGTTTTTATTTGAAGTACTGGGGGTTGAACCCAGTGTCTTGCACATGGTAAGCAAATTTTGTACCCCTTGAGCTATGCTTCCATACCTTTTTTTGTCTTTGTATTTGGTTTTTGAGACAGTCTCTTGCTAACTTTTCCTGGGCTGGTCTTGAACTCAAGATCCTTCTGTCTCTGCCTCCTGAAAACCTGGGATTAAAAGTGTACACACCTACCAAACTTTCATTATTTTGTGGTTGAATAAAATTTCTGTATCTATTCATCCATCCATGAACACCTGTCTTGATTCTATATTTTGTTATCAATAGTAACACTATTATTATTACTGTTTTTAAATTATCCTAATGTGTCTGTTGAGGATATGTGAATTTGGAGCAAGGATACAAATATAATATATGAGTAGAGTTGGGAATAAAAGATTAAGATAATGTTGTCAAGGATTAAACATGAATCTTTGAAAAGAGGGAAGTTTAATTCTTTCTGGAAATCATCATGGCAAAAGCAACATATTTTCAAGAGAAGATCTTTGTTCTCTGTCTGTGCAGGGCTAAGTAGAGCTCTGAAACAAGGCTAAGCGAGATTATGGAAACAGTGTGCCCATGGAGAGACATGCTGCTCTGTTGGTTCACTCCGAGGTAGGTGAAGATACACCGCTCTTCCTCCCAATGTACTAAAACAGTAGTTAATCTAAAAGTGTTTCGAAGGCCAGATCTTCGTGGATCAACATTCTATGGAAGAGTGAATACTGCCAACTTTTTTCCCATTTCAGTTAGAATCTTAATAGCCACTTGGGAATGATATGTTGAGTAATCCAGCCATTTTAATGTAAGGCCATCCAAAAGGTAGAGTGCCACTTACAATGTGACAGATGGACTGCGTAGTTTCACTTTTTATCTGATCACTACAGAAACGAAAGAAACTTGAACTACTTTCTACAGACAAATCTGCTTAAGTTTCACTTTGTGCAATTTTGAATAAAATACTTAACTTACCTCAGTAATCATCAGAAGTATCAGTCTCTTAGTTATAATGAAAAGATACTTAAAGCACTTTGTGACAATCGGTTAGATAAAAGTGTAAAGTTCTCAGTGCAATGACGAGGAAGAATAAAGACCTGAGTACATAATGTATTTCAATCTCTTATCATTGTAACCTGAATTCTGGGAGGATTCAGGATATATACTTCAAACTGCCTTTAAAAAATGCCTGCATATCCTTCCTGCAATTACAGAGTTGGATGTTAATCTTAAGTGCCATACCCATACTTATCCTTAGTCATTTTATGAGTTTTGCTTCCTGTTTCCCATGTGTCTACAATATTTTGGGTCAGATGTTTGGAAATGATAACATCTGACACAGATGCTGAGAGGCTGTGATGTACTATCAGAGGAGTCAAGGCCAATGATGCAGCAGAGGAATTAGTCAGAAGGCAGATAAAGGGGATGGTTTAGGAGGGTGTGTTATGAGGGAATATTCATGGGCTAGAGAAGAAAAAGAAAGGAGAATGAAAAGTATAATATAGATGTGCCAAGTTGTGAGTGATTTCTGTAGACTGCAAGAGCAAGAAACTCAAAAGGATAGAATGATTTCATGTTTAAAATTTGCATGCGAAACAGTTCTAGCTGAGAGAAATGTCTAGGAATGGCCACAGGAAAAGGAGGTCAAAATGGAATAGAAGTGGAGGCTCACACTAAACTATTGGAAACAATTTGGCAATTACAAGGAAACAGTTATATCCATGTAATACAGCATCCGTATAAGGAGCACTACTGAATTAAAGAGGAATGAACTATTTATAAATACAACAAATCAGAGAAAGCTAATGGAGAAACAAAATTACTGCCCTATATAACTCACAGTGTGAGAAACAATAAAATGTTCTGACCCCCAGAGGAGAGCATGGTCATGATGTTATTTTCAGGTCAGTTCTGAATCAAGAGCTTGGCCAATCGAGTGGTTGAGGTCAGACTGAGGATAGGACTAAGAGACTTGTCTGGAGGTTGCACCTGTTTGGAAGGACCAGGTTTTTGTTTCAACTGTGTAATAAATGCTCTTTGATGTGAATGAATCTGTGAGTGAATGTTGATTTATTAACTGAAATTGTTTTTCAAAGTAAAAAATTACAAAAACAATACATACTTCAAGAGTTTTATTTAATGTGGTATTTATATACAATGGAATTTTATTGAGGCATAAAGAAGAATGAAATTTTGTTATTTGCAGGTAAATGGATGGAACTGGAGAACATCATCTTAAATGAAGTTATCCAGGTTTGGAAGGCCTTTTAAAAGCAGAATGATTTCGCTCATATGTGGAATTTAGAACTAATACAAATACAGCAATATTATAAAAAAAAAAAAAAAACCTGGTCATATTAAGGGGAGATCACGTACAAGAGGAGGAGGGTAAAAGAAGAAAGTTAAAAAGGTGAATGCGGTTGATGTACTCTCTGTACAAGAATGAATATAGAATTTTAAAACCAATTGAATCCACCACAAGAAAGGGACTAAGGTAGAAAGAAGAAAAATAAAGTTGATGAACCAATTTGAGCTGTTACACATATAAACATGAAAGTGCCACAAGGAAACTCCCTGTGTAGCTACCTTAAGTAAAAATGTCATCTTTTTCTTTTACAAAATCAGAGAATAGGAGAGCCTGAGGGGTTGGTACCAGTGGGAAGGGGTAGGAAAGCGGGAAAAGATGTATGAGGGTGAATTTGATACCTCATCCAGCACAACAATAAAGAAAAAATACTTCTACACATGTATGTAAATGGAAAAATGATACCTGTTGAAACTATTCCAGGAATAGGGAGAGGGAGATAAAGGAAAATGGTGGAGAGAGTAAATTCAAGTATGATATATATGACATATTGTATAAGAACTTTTGAAAATACTATACTCCCGCCAGGAACAATAATAAATAAAATAAAATAAAATTTCAGGAAGATTTAAAATATAAAAAAGTTTTATTTAAGTCCACAACTATACATGTATTAATGATAAATAATTCTCAATGTTCATCCTGGTATTTTTATTGATTTTAACAATTGATACAGGCTGATTAAAGGTCAATGGGCTGTAAAATCATGTATGGATTCTCTTTCTACCACATGAAGAAATGTGTGCTCTGGCCAGGTCCTTCACTTCTTACATGTGTTTAGATCCTGCTGTTTCTCAGAATTCTGCAATATCCCTGAACTTTATTGTGCAACACATTGCCTCAGACATTTATTTTTCACAGACATTTATTGCTGTTGACTATCTTCTTACAACAATCATGGAAATAACTTCAAAGTTCCCTTTTGTCTTTCTTTTTTTGGTGGAACTGAGGTTTGAACTCAGGATTCAGGGCTTCATATTTGAAAAGCAGGCATTCTACCACTTCACCCATCTTCCAGTCATCTAAGTTCCTTTCTTATGAACACTTTACCTTTGCTACTTTTGCAAAAACTCTTTTTTTTTAAATTTCATTATTGATATGTGCATACAAGGCTTGGGTCATTTCTCCCCCCTGCCCCCACCCACTCCCTTACCACCCACTCCACCCCCTCCCTCCTTCCCACCCCCTCAACACCTAGCAGAAACTATTTTGCCCTTATTTCTAATTTTGTTGTAGAGAGAGTATAAGCAATAATAGGAAGGAACAAGGGTTTTTGCTGGTTGAGATAAGGATAGCTATACAGGGCATTGACTCACATTGATTTCCTGTGCGTGGGTGTTACCTTCTAGGTTAATTCTTTTTGATCTAACCTTTTCTCTAGTTCCTGGTCCCTTTTTCCTATTGGCCTCAGTTGCTTTTAAGGTATCTGCTTTAGTTTCTCTGCATTAAGGGCAACAAATGCTAGCTAGTTTTTTAGGTGTCTTACCTATCCTCATACCTGCCTTGTGTGCTCTCGCTTTTATCATGTGCTCAAAGTCCAATCCCCTTGTTGTGTTTGCCCTTGATCTAATGTCCACATATGAGGGAGAACACATGATTTTTGGTCTTTTGGGCCAGGCTAACCTCACTCAGAATGATGTTCTCCAATTCCATCCATTTACCAGCGAATGATAACATTTCGTTCTTCTTCGTGGCTGCATAAAATTCCATTGTGTATAGATACCACATTTTCTTAATCCATTCATCAGTGGTGGGGCATCTTGGCTGTTTCCATAACTTGGCTGTTGTGAATAGTGCCGCAATAAACCTGGGTGTGCAGGTGCCTCTGGAGTAACCTGTGTCACAGTGTTTTGGGTATATCCCCGAGAGTGGTATTGCTGGATCATATGGTAGATCAATGTCTAGCTTTTTAAGTAGCCTCCAAATTTTTTTCCAGAGTGGTTGTACTAGTTTACATTCCCACCAACAGTGTAAGAGGGTTCCTTTTTCCCTGCATCCTCGCCAACACCTGTTGTTGGTGGTGTTGCTGATCATGGCTATTCTAACAGGGGTGAGGTGGAATCTTAGTGTGGTTTTAATTTGCATTTCCTTTATTTGCAAAAACTCTTAACTGAAAATTGTGATGCCACTAAACTTTTTTTTATTATTCTTACTTAAAAGAGGAACGCAGATTCCCTATTACGGTTTATATTTTAGAATGATGTTCCTATCAGACCAAACAGCAAAAATTATTAGAAACTTATTTGCCTATGTTAAATACATTCTGTATATCAACTTTAGAAAAATAGACAAATAGGTGATACATAGAGAAGCAATGAAAATGAAAATGAATAAAACCCTCAGATCCCAATTTTCCAGAAGTCTCACTAGCCATTTGCACAATTACTGAATTGTATAGGGGTAGACAATTATTAATTTTGATCTGCACTGCATCCAAATAACAGTGGATTATTAAATTAAACCAAATTTAAAGGATTCCCATATACTTAGGTTTTTGTTTTTTGATGAGTTCTTTTATTCATCCCTGGAATATTCTTAGAATTCTAACTTGCCTCTACACGGCATCAGCATGGAAGTTTATAAGAAAATATGATGTTAGGAGAAAGCCGAGCTAGAAGAACTGACTTAAAAAGAGCAGTCTTCAAAGAAAAATGAATGCAGAATTTGAGATTATCTCCCTATAAGGTGGTTAACTGAAAATACTAGCACAGAACTAACAGAAGATGAAGCTTTCATTGCTTATATTAAAAAGAGGTAATAGACTATGTTTCAGCCAAAATAAACAGCACAAAGGCTAACAAGCACTTCAAAGCAGGTTGAAGGAGGACACTAGTCTGTGAAAAAAGGCTAAATCATAGCATTACTTTTGTAATATTTTCTGCATTGATTAGCAGAAAAAAAAAATCATGAATTTAAAGTGCTCAGTTCTTTCACGAGAAGCAAGTGAGATGGAGGAGAAACTGTCGCAGAATCTAAATCTATGGCAGCCTTTTCAGAAGAAAACCACCAGAAGGCAAAGTATAAAATTGGAAAGAAAGAATAATAGTAAGTCATTGTTCAGCAGTCAATGGGAAAAAGGACAATGTGCTAGGAAGTCTGATTTCTAATGATGTACACCAGCTAATGGGAAGCTTGTTCTTTACTATCAATATATTAGTTTGTGGCAGTTCTCTTTCAGTGTTATAATACACACTATCCCAAGGGATACTGACATTTTAGGAATAAACTTCTTAGAATTGTATATAATTAATGTTTTGCTTCACACTTTTTTAAACATTTATCACTTTTATGATGAGTACACTAAAAATCCTCTCTTCTATTATAGGAACATCATTGTCAAAATACTTAGTTTTAAGACATAGAGATGGAAATACAATAACATGTCACTCTAATTCACTTTCTATGATATAAAATGTACCTTCCAACTACACACTTTTCTTTAGATGAACTGTACTTAAACCAGGTTGTTTTAGTCCATTACTTGATTTTTTTAAAAAAATGATAACTCTTCTTTTGAATGCAGAATCTGATTATTTCTAACCACTCTGCTCCCTGCTTCCTGTATCCCTTTTCTCCCCAAAATTACTGGCATCCCCCCTCCATATATATGTGTACATACATAAATAATTTATACATAAATACAGTTTATCATATATAGAATTATACATATGTATATATAATATATAACCTCCCTGCTTAAGTCACCTTCTTTCTTTCTGTAATAACTGAAATTTTGTCTTACTTTAAAAAACTATCTGGATAAACCAAAATTGGTTTCTAATGATGGGAAGGGCCAGAATCATGTAGATCTCAAGATTTTGTAACAATGGCTGAAGTCCTACTGTGCCCAGATAGTAAAGGCAAAATGCTTCTCTGAATCTGCTTAGTCTTGATGCTATAGATGATGGGGTTCATGAATGGAGGAAAGAGAAAGTAGACATAGCTCATGGTAATATGCGCTACATGTGGGGCATATTTCTTGAACCTGTGGATGAAGGTCAGGCCAATCACAGTGACATAAAATACTAAGACACAGCTAATGTGGGAAACACAAGTGTTGAGGGCTTTAGCTCGCTCCTCTCCAGAGGCAATGCCCAGAACTGTCTTCAGAATTAGCACATAAGAAAGAACAATGACCAGAGCACCTAGGAAGAAAGTTAAGGCAACCAGAACAACTGAGTATAAGCGATTAAATGTAATATCAGCACAGGCAAGTTTCATGACATCTTGGTGGAGGCAAAAGGCATGTGAAAGGACATGGGAATGACAATATGGGAACCAATAGAGTGTCAGAATTGGGGGTGCAATGGACACAAAGCCCCTCAACACTAATCCCAGTCCTATCTTCATCACCCTAGAATTGGTAAGGATGGAGTTGTACCTCAGAGGAGTGCGGATGGCAATAAAACGGTCATAGGCCATGGCAAGCAAGACACCTGATTCTACGATGGCCAGAGTGTGAATGAAGTAGGACTGAGTGAAACAGGCACCCTGGGTAATCTCCCTCTGTTCCAGCAACAGGACACTCATGACTGTGGGCATTGTAGTGAGTGTCATCCCAAGGTCTGTACCTGCCAACACAGCCAGGAAGTAGTACATGGGCTCATGAAGGCTGTAATCATTCCAAATGAGAAAGAGAAGGGTGCCATTCCAGAAAAGTATGGAGGAGTAGATGAAAAAGAAGGGGATAGAGATCCAGTTATGAACTACCTCTAAGCCCAGAAAACCAGTCAGCAAGAAAGGAGCAGCACTCTTGTTGGACAACATGGTGGGTTGTACAGATGAAGAAGAGCTATTTTGGAGGATATGAATGATACATAAGTAACACTCTACCTGTCACCATCTTGTATCAAATGATCAGACCATCTTTCACCTCAAAACGTACAAGTTCTTTGCAATGACTCAGACTTAATTAAAAGTCTGTATTCATCAGACCTTTGGGAAAACAAGTAACAATAATAACAATCAGAATATTAATTGCAATTTACTGTGAAACATGCAACTTTTTTTTCAGTCCCACTTATTTTTATGTTTTTAGACTTGAGCCTATTCCAAAATTGCACACTTTTGGATTCTCTTCATTATTTTCACTATTTTATTCTTTTCCATACTATTTCTTATAGGCCTTTTTTGTTTTTCTATCCAATTTGGGTCAGTTTATATTTATTCTCCTGAAGTCAATGACATCTCAAAAGTTAATTAAAATGTTTAATCAATAGAAATGAGTACATCAATATGAAATGTTTGAGGCATATTGTTATCAATGTTTCAGTCTACAGTGAGTAAGAAGAGAACTAGTGACAGTCTAAGTGGGCTAACAAGCTGACTTTAGATAGCTATGATTGATCAGTGAAATTAGGGTTTAGCAAATTTTCATTACTGCAAAAGATTTGATTCTTGCCACACTGAAGACAAACTTTGAAACAGAAATAAAAGATTCACATGGGGAGCTCCCTAGGGAAGATATTAAGGAAGACAGATTCCTAAAATGAAGGTGTCCAGAGAAGCCCAATACTTATACAGAGCTATAAACTTTGAAAATTTCTTTATCTGAAGGGAAATAGTGATATTAGAAATTAGTAGTTGAGTGCATAAACTTTACACAGGTTACACAGGTTTATTACAATTCAACTGAATCTATATGTGTCCAGAATCTTTTTAAAAGTCATTTTCTTCTGACACCTCTGAAAAGTAATTAAGGAAGACTGAGGTGATGGCATTCCTTGCACCACTTGCATTTCATAAAGACATAAACAAAAATAAGTATATGCGTGACAGTTTTAGGACATGAGAACATCCCTAACAATGAATCACAGTGGTGGGGAGAGATGGATAGAGGTTGAATGAGCTGTGGAAATGACCCCACTTGAGGAGACACTGTCAATGACAAATATGTCATTGTGGGAACTGACATTGTAGATGCTCTGTTGATATGGGTACAGAAAAAAATGTACACTAACTTGATCCTCTGAATGGTAATTTGGGCCCAGCGTGGCAACACTTTTCTACTCCCACGTAGGAGTGATGTGCATATGATTATAAATTCCTGCCTACCTCAACCCAACGTTGTCTACTTTCAACATTGCCTTTATAATAAGCTAAGTGGATGGGAGAGATAGAAAATGAATAAAGGACACAACTAGTTGTGCAGGATAGGATAAGCCACCTATTTGGACTTTCTGTCACTCACAGAGTGGACCAGAGGAGCTGTTTTGAACCTTGTACTGATCAGTGTTGAGGTACTAAAACTGAATAGTAACTTGGGAATTGTCATTATAATGTATTAATGCATTTTTGCTAACTTATTTGCAGTTTCCAGCAGCAGTCACATGGACATTTAATTGTAGCAAACTTAGTTGTGCCAGAAACTATGTACTCAAATATGTGAGGAGAAATACCTGTTTCCCTATAATATAAGACTCCCTATAATATCAGATTATAGGGAGTCTGATAATGTGGAACATTGTGCTACTGACTCATAACTTTTGTGTCACCATCAAGCAAGGACAGAGGTTTCCTAAGAGCTGCAGACCTTACTGGAACTCACTATTCCCTTGTCTCTTTCTGAGGATCTTCTTTGAGCTGACTGTCTAAAGACTTCTAGCTCTCAATAATTTTTTAAAGTAATTCAGATACACCTTAAGAATTTCTTCAAGTTGTTATGCTGGCTAGGAACTGTTGAGCAGTTCCAACACCATGTATAAAGATATAATGAGTTGAAAATACAAGGTAAAAGATCCAATTAGAATCATAGTAAGAAAGTATGATGTTGTTTTCTATTTAGCTCCAGGTAATCTGCAAGCACATACAATCAACCAGTCGACATCTCCTGACCATATTCCTTTTACTTCAGCTGTTCCCAAAGATTCTGGGCTCATTTAAAATAAATTAGCTACATCTGTACACACATAAACACATACATTCCCAACTTGCCTTTGGGAGCCATGGGCTGTAGGTGGCAATCTGAAAGATCTCAGGGTTTAAGTAATTATTTAAGTCTTACCTTAGGTACTAATTAATATAGGAAGATCTCTATATAAGGATCTGGAGAGAAAAGTTGGGAACTTAGGAAGAACTTCATTTATGATAGAAAGAAAGAAGAGTGTCTCAAAGTAAATGGACAAAGAAATAGAAGTATACAGGCATGTAAGTGGATAGCAGAGGCAATCTCTATTTACCGAAAAATGGAAATAAAGATTATAAAAGTAGATAGTAGTATAATTTAACAGTGAAAAATATTAGTTGTCAGATAAGATGAAAATGGAAAGTGTCCATTGATTTTTGGACAGTCTTTGATAAACTTGAAAATGTCATTGGAACCATAGGAATAGATGCCTAATGATGTTGAGATTCAAAAGTGAATGAATGCAAGAAAGTAATGATAATATATATTATATTCTTTAGGTGAAGAAATTGAACTTTAGAAAAGTCAAGTCATTTACCTAATTAATTATATGTATGACATATATGAATTAATATATGACAAAGATGAATTCAAATTTTGATTCCTCTTGCTCAAATCTTTTTTTAAAAAATTTTAATTTATTCATATGTGCATACATTGCACCATTTCTTCCCCCTGTCCCCCACCCCCCCTGCCCCGTCCCTTCCCTTCCACCTCCCTTGCTTAAACTCATGTTCTGAAATAATATTCCTTAAACATAAGTCTAAGTTTGCCTTCCCATATGGTATATGTACTTTTCTGAAATCTTTGTTTAATTAAAAAAATACTTCCTGAAATCTTGACCTTTATTCTAGAATTGGCTGCAAAGCCAGGTAGAAAGGTTAATTTTAAACACTCTTTCTGCATTTGAATTCCTGGGCTTCTTTACCTGAATCAGTTTTCTCTGTGATGTCTAAACATGATCCAAGTACTGATCCTCTGTATATATTCAGAGTCTTCATGAGAGGTGTTTTTATTAAATAAATAATTCCCAGGGGTCATTCTAGCTCATTTACACAAAGGCTATTTGAAAATACAAAGTAATCATCTTTTTCTCACCCACCTAGGAAATATCTGGCCATTGATCTCCATTTGTACCCATGATCTCCATTTCTTTTCTTAATGGAGAATCTTTAAGACAAACTGTGTCTCTAACATCAGATGAGGCATAACCCAAGGCTTTCTTATGGGTCATAGAGTAGGAAAATTAGTCACTTCTTCCTAAATGACTTTTGAGGAGGAATATCCCATTCTCTCTTTTCCAAACTGTTCACATATTATGTTCTCAAAAATACTAGTAGTTTTAGGAATAGCAATCTGAAGATCATTCCAATCCAAACCTTTACCAAATCCTTTAGCCAACACCCAATGATTTCATCTTTATTATTGCTTATCAAATATCCTGTTGGTTGGAAATACACTATCCCTCCATTTATATGTAAATACTGATAGAATTATATTTCCCTAAAATATCTAATATTTACTCCTTATTTCTAGTTTTAATCTCTAGACTCAGATTAACTAGATCTAAGCAATCACATTCAAATAGTCTCCAGATGTATGAGAACATCTGTATGAAAATCCTTTAAGACTTATTTTTAATGGATGAGTGTCTGCTAATCATTTAGTTGTTTATTACATAATTATTCCAAATCATTATTCATTTCCTATGATGTTTCTTTTGTTTAAACATACTAATTCAGGTGTTGTCAGATCAGTCCCATTATGAAAATCTCCTCCATTGCAACATATGTTAAACTTCTATTTAAGCATTCCACTATTTTTGAGATCCAAAACTCTGTATTCAAAACCCCTGCCTCAAACACATTTCAAAACTCAGTCTTGCGTATTTAAAAAAGTAATAAAATACATGTCCTACATAGTTCATATGACACCCTAGAAATTAGAGCCCTGAGACCATTACCAGTATATACATAGGAAATTATAAAGACAAAACATCTTCTCACATTATCATTTTGGATCATATCAGTAGTAACTGTAATTCATAATTCATTTTGCAGAGACTGTTGGTTACAGAATCATAGTTAAGAAGTTGTAGCACTTTGAAAAGATTCATTAAAAGATTAATTCACATTTTACTGACTAAAAAATTCTGAAGTATTTTAAGTGCTTAGCATAAAGTATGGCACATGGTTGGTGCTCAATAAATGTTAGTTGAGTGGATAAATGCTGGAACGTAACCAAGCAAATTGTTTGTTGACAAATTGTAAACGTGTACATTTACAATTGATAATATGATTAACAGTTTCATATTCAGTCTTTTGTTTGAACATGTCAAATGATACTATTCCCTTTTCTATATTGCGTACCACTCTTGTATGTACAATTTTCATATCATAGTACAGAGAGAAATGTATAACATAACTAGAAGAGAGATTTATGTTTCTTTTTCTTTCACTTATGGTAGAAATTGTTTTCTCCATACTGACAGAAAGACTACTTTGAGATGCAGTGTTGATCCTAAATACACTGAGTCTATCTATGCCTTTGATCTACCCAGAATACTTATTAGCTGGACTAACACACAAAAAAAGACTTCTTTATTTCAATAAATGACTCTACTCAGATGATACTATAACATAAATTAAATCTATTTTCTTCTGTGTTTTATCAACTATATCATTGTACAGAAGAAGACAAAAATTGATATTAGTAAATAAAATATTGAAATTACTGAGCAGAGCTGTACATATTATCAGGGAAATTAGACCTAATGGTCAAGGCATAATATTAAGAGGAGACATCTTAGTGTGGTATTAGAGAAAGCTGACCTCTGGAGAGTAAGATTCAATGAAGTTATAAAAGGTACATCCCAATAAACCTAGTATTTACACGATACCTGGGAATGTCTACTTAGTAATGTAGAACTTTTATACTTTAGGCCCCTGATTAGTATGGATTTGTGTCACTAAACGCAATGCTAGGAAGTAATATTTCTCCATATTCATGTTGGAAATGCTCTTCTCCAGCACCCATGGCTATACCTGGAACTGAGTTCTCAGCATCCCAGTTAAATTTTGGTGCAACTTCACCAATAAATCCACTTTACTTCAATTCTTTTCTTCCATCTTGTATACAACCCTACTTATCCAACAGTGATTTGCTTTCTTCTACTTTTCAGAAAGATTCAAAAGTTGTCATATGCACAACCCATTCTGTGCCTAAGTAAATATGTCAATAATGCTGGTTCACTGCAGTGTGACTCTCCCTTTTCTCTCAGATATTCACTATGGTGATTGAAAAAGCTGACTTTACACTCCATGTAAGATAGTTGGGACTTTTCTCACTAAATAAAATGAGTTTTAACTAGAAAGGCCTTAGCTTACTGGAGTCTCTCTCACCTAAAGTAAAACTGTAGAAGAGGAATTCTATTCCTAAAATTTAGTTATTTTAGAAGGATATATTCTCAAACTATCTCATAACCTCCACAGGAGCCGTGGATTTCTGAGTGTCTATTCTGCAAATATGACTTGCAAAGTCAGACTTTTCTCAGCACCAGCACCTCTGCACCAAGGGCAGTAAATCAAAGAGTGAATGGTCTGTATTGGAATTTTCTAGTTATATACAAACACTGTGGGTACATAATGAGAAACATAATATGAATTCAGAAGAAAACCAGACTTTAGAATTTTGGCTTAAAGTCAACACCAACAACTTAAGCATTAGCGCTCTATGAAATTTGGAGAGGGGATCATTCAGTTTTAGAATTAAATCAGTCTGGAAGAGTTTTAGTACTTGGGTACACAAAAAATTTCCCCAGACCTTATTCTTCAAGCATTGTGTAGATCAGATTCCATTTCTCTTCATAGCATCCTGTCTCCCTAATATGATGCTTTATATAGAGAAGGTTAGAACAAATATTTATTGCAAAGAAATTATCAGTTGAAATCTTACTCCTTGGAGATGTATGTATAAAAGTTGGATCTTACTTTTTATTTCAGAAATGATTGCTTGTTCATGTGTTTGTTTCCCCATTACATCATCTCTTGTCAATTGAAAATGTATCTACATTATCTGAGCTGAAAATTTTCTTCCTAAAGGAAGCTTGTCTAGTGTTTTGGGTCTTTTTTTAATTCAAAGGGTCATCTTGGGAAACAGATTAGATTATTCATAGTAGCAAGAGGTATAAAAATGTGTTTAAGTAGACTCTTGCCATATAGATGAAAGGCATCAATAATTTGATAACTAATTTAAGAAACCATTTATCTATGAGGGATTTAGGACTTTATTAGAAAAATATGATATGCATACTAGGAGTACAAGGACTCTCCATACTCATACTGGGGAGAAATTTAAAGAACATTTGCACAGACTGGTTTAAAATAATTCAATGAACATTTATTTGTCTAGAGAAGTATGCAAATGACTAAGCATACAAAAAAGTGTTTAACATCCTTAGTTATTAGAAAAAAGTGAATTAAAATCACTATATGATACCACAACATACCTACAAAGAATGACTATAAACAAAAATAACAGAAGAATGTTAAGTGTTGGTGGGAATGTGCCTAAATTAGAGCTACTTAACATAACTGGTAGAAATGCAAGATAGAGCAACTCCTGGGGAAAACAACATGGATGTTTCTCAAAAAAGCTAACATCAAATTACTGTCTGACCAAGAAATTCTATTTCTAAATACATATCCAAGAAATGAAGACACTTCTCTGCCAATATTCATTGAATCATTATTCACAGTAGCCAAAAGATGGAAGCAATCATTGCCTATCAACAGATGAACAGATTAACAAAAAAGTAACAAAAAGCAGAATATTATTCAGCCATCAAAAGAATGAAGTTCTGATATATGCTACTACAAAAGTGAACCTTTAAAACTATCCTGAGATAAGCCAGACACAAAGGAGAGTTCATCTATGAGTTCATCTATATGAAAAATTGTATGATCTACTTTTTAGAGACCAAAAACAGATTAAAAGTTTTCCAGGGTGCCCTGGTGCATTACCTGGTGCACAGTTTGTGCCTGTAATCCTAAGTACACAGGAGACTGAGATCAGGAAGATCACAGTTCAAAAGCAGCCCAGACAAAAGTTAGTGAGACCCTCATCTCAGCTGAAAAGTTGGGCATAATAGTACAAGCTTATGGTTCAAACTATAAGGAAGACTATAGGTAGAAGGATCATGGTATGAGGCCTACCATGGGCCAAAAAAAAAAAAAACAAAAAAAGTATGAACCTACTTAAAAAACACCAAAAGCCAAAAAAGGGATAGGGGCCTGACTCAAGTGATAAAGCACCTGGCTAGTGGATAAGGCCTGAGTTAAACCCAAGTACTGTGGCCCAGGCCTGGGAGGAAGTAGAATAGGGAGCTTTTGATTAATAGATAGCAAAACTCTGTTTGGTGTAATGAAATTAATGGAAAAGTTTTAGAAATGTCACACATTGCAGATGTCATTGAATTACATAGTTTTTAAAAAGTGACATAGTTGCCAGACACTGGTATCTCATGCCTATAATATTAGTTACTTCAGAGGCTGAGATGAAGAGGATCACAGTTTGAGAACATACCAGCCAGAGAGTCTGTGAGACCCCATCACAACCAATAAATAACTAGGAACAATGGAGCCTGTCTTCCCAAGCTACTGGGGAGGCTGAGATCGGGAAAATCATAGTTCAAGCTAACCCTGGCACAATAGTGTGTATGATCCCATCTCAATGGAAAAAAACTGGACATGGTAGTGGACACCTGTCTTTCAAGTCATATCAAAATTAGTTTGACAGACTTATTCTACTCCATTAAACTTATTAATAACCATTAAAGTTTGATATTAAAAATATTTGTAGGGTTAAGTATTGAAAGATTTATCCCACATATGTATATATGCCCTGATAAGTGCATAGTAAATGTGTACATATACAAAGACTCTTAGATCTTAAAGATGATTTACTTATTTTATTTTTACAAATTGAATAAGATGGTGTGCTCAACATGTTGAAAGAAACAATAAAGTAGAGTTTTTCTCAATTCCATGTAATTCTCCCCAAAGATCTGTATACGCTTAATGAATTCAGATCCTAGTTATAGCTCATATCCAAACATTATCTTCTATCTCTACTCTCATGAACTGAGTTACTCTTATCTTTTTCTCACACCCCTTGGATATTCTTTTATGGTTTTTCTGCTTTTCTCTGGCCTCCCTAGATCAATTTTATGCACAACATTGAAGTGATTTTAACACCCCAGTGAAATTGTGTTCATCCCTTCAGTATCTTTTCTTTTTCTCATATTTTATTATTATACTGGAGGTATATTGTGACATTTTCAAAAGTTCTTACAATATATCATAGTTGAATCCACCTTCTCCACCATTCTCCTTTATCCTCCCTCCCCCATACCTGGAATAGTTTCAACAAGTCTCATTTTCTTTTTTAAATACATAGTATTTCCATCATATTCATCCTCTGATGCCCTTTCCTTCTATCCTGCCCCCAACCCTGGGCACGATCTGTTTTACCTTCTTGTTCTCTGTTTTTCAAAAAGGACATTTTTGTTTTTTAAGCTAGCTACACAGAAATGAAAAAAATAAAATGCTATGAGAAAAATAAAAGATAGCTATATAGTGCTTCATTATGACATTTCTTTGTATATTCAGTAACTTTCCGTGGAAATTCCAGAATCTGTCCCTACTGAGGCTTCTACATTCCCTGCCTTCCTCTCAGAATACTCTTGCCCCTGTTTTCACTGGTTAGTTCTTCGTCCATTTGCACATTTCAGTTGAAGGAAGTTTTCCTAAAAGACCTGACCCTTACCTCAAGCCAAAATGTGGTCTCTTTTGAAATCCAGTTTCAAAGCAGTTTGCTATGATAAATCACAATATTTATTTTAAATTTTGATTTAGTTGATGTTTTGACTCCTCAAGTATTTGAAAACTTCCAAAGGGAAAGGCTTTTGTCCATTTTGGCTCTTGTAGGGTTTTTGCTCAACAAAGTACCTGTCTCGGAGGATTCCAAGATGGCAGCTAGAGGTAGGAAGCAGAAAGTGAAACTCCTATAGTGAAATCTTGGAGAGACGCTGGAGACACACTTTGCAGGCATAATCACTGAGAAAAGGCATAACTTTGACCCCTCCACATCTCCAGCCGGTGCAGAGAATCTCCACCTCACGTTAAACGGAGAAACGAGGAGGGCCCCCGGGGCCGCCAGTGGCCGGCGCCCATACGGCTTGGGAAGACGCGGACCAGGTGAGCTTCGCGGTACCACGGTACCCCCACAGACAAGCCTGGGCCAGAGCAGCATAGCCCCCTGGACAGATTGACCTCCACCTGGGGAAAGAAAGAGAAACTGAGTAATAAGCAATAAGAACAGTTAAGACACGCTGAAAAGAGGGTGGGGCGCCCTGAGCGCTGAAGATTGGGGGAAGGGAATCCTTCCCGGGACTGTAAATAAACAAGCTGGGCGGGCAGGAGAGGCTCTGGCGGGAGCAGGGCGCGCACCCAGCAATCAGGAGTGGGGAAGCTTGTGAGAGTGGCTGAGGGAGGAAAACTCCACAGGAGAGGAGGGAAGACCCACTTCCCATGTGAACTGTAAATAAACATGGTGGCCGGCAGGAGCAGCAGCACCGCCCAGTAAGCAGGAGCAGGAAAGCTTCTGAAAGTGGCAGTGGGAGGAAAACTGCACAGGAGAGGGGGGAAGACCCACCTTCCACATGAACTGTAAATAAACATGCAGGCCTGACAACGTGGGGGCAGTGCTTGGAAAGGGGAAAGCCTGTAGCAGAGGCCCCCGCACAGGAGAACTCTGAGCAAACAAAGCCTGTGGGACCAGGTGAGTGCTAGCTCACCCCAGAGATCTGCATAAATAACGCCACCAGCTACAGGCTGACAGCAGCAGGCAGGCAAGCCACAGTTGCAGATACCATTCTCAGAACTGTCTCCAGATGCTTTTTTTTCTTTTTCTCCCTACCTTTGATGAGAGAACAACCGAATTACACCTGCAAGCCAAAAAACTTACTGAAACTGTATTACATTTGAACTTGGGACACTTGGTGGGGCTTTTGTGTGTGTGTGTGTGTGTGTGTGTGTGTGTGTGTGTGTGTGTGTGAAAGTGTGTAGTTTTGTTCCACTTTATGCATCCCCTTTGATGAGACAACTACAGAACAACATCTGAGGCACCAACTCCAGGACTGGAGATTGAGACGGACACCCAAATTATTAAGAATGAAACTGCATTGCATATAAACTTGGAAGTTTTTTGGTTTTTTTTTTTTAATTTTCTATTTTCCATTTTATTTTAATTCATTTTTATATATAGATATCACTTTCATATACTTATTTTTATTTTTTTATCTTTGATTTTCAATCCTCTCTCTGTCTCTCTATTGTCTGTTCAGCTTACTGTCGATTAGTACACTAACACTCCCTGTTTATACCTTTGAAACTCTCTTGTCTGATACCTTGTTCTGCTTTCTCCCTCTTGTCTGTATATTTGTTTTCCCCTTTTCTTTAACTTCTTGCTTTCCATCTCAGCTCACTCTTCCATTCTCAATATTACCATTGTTATTATTACAAGCTAGAAAATACTTAATTACACACAGTACAGGGACAGTAACAACACCAAGGACAATGACAGGAAGACAGAAAAAACAAGGAAACCAGTTTCCCCACAGCAAAAAATTAGTACAGGAACCAGAGGGGAATGAAGAGAACAGAAACTCAGATCCAGACTCCAACAAAATGAAGATAAACTATGCCAAAGGACCCAATGAAGCCCACAAGAATAATTTAAAAGAAGACATACTACAAGTACTCAATGAGAATTTTATAGAGATGATACTGGATAGGGTCAACCAAAATGTACAGGAGACACTCAAGAAATTCCAAGACAATAAAAATAGAGAATTTGAAAAAGCAAAAGAAGAAATAAAGGAAACCATAGAAGCACTGTATAAACACCAAAGTGAAAGAGAGAACACAATGAATAAATGGATAAATGAACTCAGGACAAAAATAGACAACAATAAAGAAGAAAACAGCCAGGATATGCAAAACAAAACGGAAGGCCAATCAAGCAGAATAGAACAAACAGAAGACAGAATCTCAGAACGTGAAGATGAAATGGTAATTAAAGGAAAAACCGAAGAACTATTAATTAAACAACTCAAGACCTGTGAAAAGAAAATGCAAGAACTCACTGACTCCATCAAAAGACCAAACTTGACAATCATGGGCATCGAAGAAGGAGAAGAGGTGCAAGCGAAGGGAATGCGTAATATATTCAACAAAATAATAATGGAAAATTTCCCAAATCTAGAGAAAGATATTCCCATACAAATGCAAGAGGCCTCCAGGACACCAAACAGACCAGATCAAAATAGAACTACTCCACGACATATCATCATTAAAACAACAAGTTCAGAAACTAAAGAAAGAATATTGAAGGATGTAAGAGAGAAAAAACAAGTAACATACAAAGGTAAACCCATCAAAATCACAGCAGACTTCTCAACAGAAACATTAAAAGCAAGAAGAGCGTGGGGTGAGATCTTCCGGGCACTGAATGAAAATAACTTCAACCCCAGGATACTCTACCCAGCAAAGCTATCATTCAAAAAAAAAGTCTTCCATGATAAGCAGAAACTAAAACAATATGTGACCACAAAGCCACCATTACAAAAGATTCTGCAAGGGATCCTGCACACAGAAAGTGACACCCAACTTAACCATGAAAAGGCAGGCAGCACCAAACCACAGGATAAGAAAAAGCAAGACAGTAGAGAGTAACATCAAGTTAGGTACACACAATCAAACCTTCAAACTACTAAGACAACTAAATGGCAGTGTGTGTGTTGACACCATTTGACAAAATGGATTAAAAAAGAAGATCCAACAATTTGTTGCTTACAGGAGACTCATCTCACTGACAGAAATAAGCATATGCTTAGGATGAAAGGCTGGAAGAAGATTTACCAAGCCAATGGCCCCCGAAAACAGGCAGGAGTAGCAATACTTATCTCTGACAAAGTAGACTTCAAACCTACCTTGATCAAACGAGATAAAGAAGGACATTCCATACTAATAAAAGGGGAAATAGACCAAAAGGAAATAATAATCATTAATCTGTACGCACCCAATGTCAACGCACCCAATTTCATCAAACATACCCTGAAAGACCTAAAAGCATATATAAACGCCAACACAGTGGTTCTGGGAGACTTTCACACCCCATTATCATCAATAGATAGGTCATCCAAACAAAAACTCAATAAAGAAATCCAAGATCTAAAATATGCAATAGATCAAATGGACCTAGTAGATGTCTACAGAACATTTCATCCAACCTCTACACAATATACATTCTTCTCAGCAGCCCGTGGAACCTTCTCCAAAATAGATCATATCCTAGGGCACAAAGCAAGCCTCAGCAAATATAAGAAAATAGAAATAATACCGTGCATACTATCTGACCACAATGCAGTAAAAGTAGAACTCAACAACAAAGGTAAAGACAAAAAACATGCAAACAGCTGGAAACTAAATAACTCATTACTTAATGAAGAATGGATCATCGATGCAATAAAAGAGGAAATTAAAAAGTTCCTGGAAGTCAATGAAAATGAAAACACAACCTACCGGAACCTATGAGACACAGCTAAGGCAATCTTGAGTGGAAAGTTTATAGCCATGAGTGCATATATTAAAAAGATTGAAAGATCCCAAATCAATGACCTAATGATACATCTCAAACTCCTAGAAAAACAAGAACAAGCAAATCCCAAAACAAATAGAAGGAGAGAAATAATAAAAATAAGAGCTGAAATAAACGAAATAGAAACCAAAAAAACATATAAAGAATTAATGAAACAAAAAGTTGGTTCTTTGAAAAAATAAACAAGATCGGTAGACCCCTGGCAAACCTGACTAAAATGAGGAGAGAAAAAACCAAAATTAGTAGAATTAGGAATGCAAAATGGGAGATAACAACAAACACCATGGAAGTCCAGGAAATCATCAGAGACTACTTTGAGAACCTATATTCAAATAAATTTGAAAATCTAAAAGAAATGGACAGATTTCTAGATACATGTGATCATCCAAAACTGAACCAAGAGGAAATTAATCACCTGAATAGACCTATAACACAAATTGAAATTGAAGCAGCAATCAAGAGTCTCCCCAAGAAGAAAAGTCCAGGACCTGATGGATTCTCTGCTGAATTCTATCAGACCTTTAAAGAAGAACTGATACCAACCCTCCTTAAACTGTTCCACGAAATAGAAAGGGAAGGAAAACTGCCAAACACATTTTATGAAGCCAGTATTACACTTATCCCAAAACCAGGCAAAGACACCTCCAAAAAGAGAACTATAGGCCAATCTCCTTAATGAACATTGATGCAAAAATCCTCAACAAAATAATGGCAAACCGAATTCAGCAACACATCAAAAAGATTATTCACCACGACCAAGTAGGCTTCATCCCAGGGATGCAGGGGTGGTTCAACATATGTAAATCAATAAACGTAATAAACCACATTAACAGAAGCAAAGACAAAAACCACTTGATCATCTCAATAGATGCAGAAAAAGCCTTTGATAAGATCCAACATCATTTCATGATAAAAGCTCTAAGAAAACTAGGAACAGAAGGAAAGTTCCTCAACATTATAAAAACTATATATGACAAACCTACAGCCAGCATTATACTTAACAGAGATAAAGTAAAACCATTCCCTCTAAAATCAGGAACCAGACAAGGATGCCCACTATCTCCACTCCTATTCAACATAGTACTGGAATTCCTAGCCAGAGCAATTAGGCAAGAAGAACGAATAAAAGGAATACAAATAGGTAAAGAAACTGTTAAAATATCCCTATTTGCAGACGACATGATCCTATACCTTAAAGACCCAAAAAACTCTATTCAGAAGCTTCTAGACATCATCAATAGCTATAGCAAGGTAGCAGGATATAAAATCAACATAAAAAATTCATTAGCATTTCTATACACTAACAATGAGCAAACTGAAAAAGAATGTATGAAAACAATTCCATTTACAATAGCCTCAAACAAAATCAAATACCTAGGTGTAAACCTAACAAAAGATGTGAAAGACCTCTACAAGGAAAACTATACACTTCTGAAGAAAGAGATTGAGGAAGACTATAGAAAGTGGAGAGATCTCCCATGCTTATGGATTGGTAGAATCAACATAGTAAAAATGTCTATACTCCCAAAAGTAATCTACATGTTTAATGCAATTCCCATCAAAATTCCAATGACATTCATTAATGAGATTGAAAAATCTACTGTGAAATTTATATGGAAACACAAGAGGCCACAAATAGCCAAGGCAATACTCAGTCAAAAGAACAATGCAGGAGGTATCACAATACCTGACTTCAAACTATATTACAAAGCAATAACAATAAAAACAGCATGGTACTGGCACAAAAACAGACATGAAGACCAGTGGAACAGAATAGAGGACCCAGATATGAAGCCACACAACTGTAACCAACTTGTCTTTGACAAAGGAGCTAAAAATATACAATGGAGAAATAGCAGCCTCTTCAACAAAAACTGCTGGGAAAAATGGTTAGCAGTCTGCAAAAAACTGAAACTAGATCCATGTATATCACCCTATAACAATATTAACTCAAAATGGATCAAAGATCTTAATATCAGACACAAACTCTGAAGTTGATACAGGAAAGAGCAGGAAATACTCTGGAGTTAGTAGGTATAGGTAAGAACTTTCTCAATGAAACCCCAGCAGCAAAGCAACTAAGAAATAGCATAGATAAATGGGACCTCATAAAACTAAAAAGCTCTGCTCACCAAAAGAAATGGTGTCTAAACTGAAGAGACCACCCACAGAGTGGGAGAAAATATTTGTCAACTATGCATCAGACAAAGGACTGATAACCAGAATATATAGGGAACTTAAAAAACTAAATTCTCCTCAAACCAATGAACCAATAAAGAAATGGGCAAGTGAACTAAACAGAACTTTCTCAAAAGAAGAAATTCAAATGGACAAAAAACACATGAAAAAATGCTCACCATCTCTAGCAATAAAGGAAATGCAAATTAAAATCACACTAAGATTCCACCTCACCCCTGTTAGAATAGCCATCATCAGCAACACCACCACCAACAGGTGTTGGCGAGGATGCGGTAAGAAAGGAACCCTCTTACACTGTTGGTGGGAATGTAAACTAGTACAACCACTCTGGAAAAAAATTTGGAGGCTACTTAAAAAGCTGGACATCGATCTACCATTTGATCCAGCAATACCACTCTTGGGGACATACCCAAAACACTGTGACACAGGTTACTCCAGAGGCACCTGCACATCCATGTTTATTGTGGCACTATTCACAATAGCCAAGTTATGGAAACAGCCAAGATGCCCCAGCACTGACGAATGGATTAAGAAAATGTGGTATCTATACACAATGGAATTCTATGCAGCCATGAAGAAGAACGAAATGTTGTCATCGCTGGTAAATGGATGGAATTGGAGAACATCATTCTGAGTGAGGTTAGCCTGGCCCAAAAGACCAAAAATCGTATGTTCTCCCTCATATGTGGACATGAGATCAAGGGCAAACACAACAATGGGATTGGACTTTGAGCACATGATAAAAGCAAGAGCACACAAGGGAGGTATGAGGATAGGTAAGACACCTAAAAAACTAGCTAGCATTTGTTGCCCTTAATGCAGAGAAACTAAAGCAGATACCTTAAAGCAACTGAGGCCAATAGGAAAAGGGGAACAGGAACTAGAGAAAAGGTGAGATCAAAAAGAATTAACCTAGAAGGTAACACCCACGCACAGGAAATCAATGTGAGTCAATGCCCTGTATAGCTATCCTTATCTCAACCAGCAAAAACCCTTGTTCCTTCCTATTATTGCTTATACTCTCTCTACAACAAAATTAGAAATAAGGGAAAAATAGTTTCTGCTGGGTATTGAGTGGGGGGAGAAGAAGGGGGCGGAGTGGGTGGTAAGGGAGGGCGTGGCGGCAGGGGGAAGAAATGAACTAAGCCTTGTATGCACATATGAATAATAAAAGAAAAATGAAAAAAAAAAGAAAAAAAAAAACAAAGTACCTGTCTCTGATCAGTGCCTTACAAAAAATCAACCAAATAGGTACACAGGCACATGAGGACTGATTGAAGTTTCTTACCCTCCTCCAAATACAAATCTATTTAAACATAGGTATGTAAACATAAATTGTGCAAAATCATAAGGAAAGATCAAAATAAACCTAGAATCAGGAAAGGCCTTATAAACATGGCACTAATACCTCAATGGATAAATGAATAATAAAACAAAATTTTATATGTTTTTAAATTATGCACATGGAAAGATTGAGAATACTTGAAAATATTTACAATGTAAATAAAATTCTATCAATAATACAGAATGAACTCCTACAAAAAATTTGGAATAGAGTGAAATTAGCAAAAGATATGATCAAAAAATGTCTAAAATCAGACTTGCATATTCTTGCAACAAATATAAATTGTGAGAAGGTAGAGAGGAGGGAAATAGAGAGAAGTTGGTGATTGGGTACAAAAAAGCAGGAGAAATAAGTTCTGCTATTCTGTAGCACAGTAGCATGATGATAGTTTATTGCAAATTTCACAATTGCTAGAAGCAAAAATTTTGAATGATCCTGAAATAAGTAAAGGATAAATTGTCAAGATGATGGAGGTACTAATCATCCTGATTTAATCATTACAGATGGATGCATGAATTGAAATATTACACTGTCCTCCACAAATACACACAATTACTACATATCAGGTAAAAATAAATGATGAAGACAAAGTGAATACACAAAACTATAATATCAGACTACATTTCATCTACCATATATAACAAAAGTGCCTCTAATAATAATTTAGAAAGAACATGGTATGACTAGAAACAGACAAGCTTGTAAAATTAATGGCAATTAATGAATTCAGTTATTCCACTGTAAAGATTTTTTCATGGGACTAGGGTTTGAATTCAGGGACTTTTGCTTGCTAGGCAGGTAATCTACCACTAGAACCATAGTCCTAGTCTTTTTGGCTTTAGTTATCTTTCAGATACAGTCTTGTGGTTTTATCCAGGATCAGCCACAGACCACAATTCTCTTACCTCTGCCTCCCAGATAGCTGGAATTATAGATGCATACCATAATGCCTAGTCTTTTGGTTGAGTTGGAGTCTCACTAATTTTTTAAACCATTATTCTCCCAATTTTATCTCTCAAGTAGTTAAATTGCAGACATGTGGCACCAAGCCCAGCCCTATAAATCTTTATAAATGGCATTTGTATCACTTGAAAAGAAAAAGATCCTACCTTGAAATATAGTAATTTTGAAACATAGTAGAGTATCATGTCATTAAATCCAATGGTCTGATTTATCCTTATATGGTCACCAAGTCTGTCAGCATTTGTACATTTTTCCTCATATAGGATGTGATTGACTCAGACTGGTCACTTAACTTGACTTCTGAAATGGTACTTTATTTCTCATGGATACAGGATCTGAATTGCCCTATCTTCTCTATTTCTTGAAGTATTTATCTATAACTTTATCTCCAAATTCAAAGGAGTTTTACTTGGAATTCGTTTTTCCTTTTCTTTGTCTTTCCTTCTCTAGATTGATAGATAGGTAGATAGATAATAGATCAATCCATATATATTTATCTACTTAGCAAAATTTATTTATTGATTAATTGATGTAATAATTAAAGTCTAACTGATAAAAGAGACATTGGGTATAAAATCAAAGTCTCTTCCAATTATGCAAAAGGTCTAGAAAATCCAAACATTAATGTATGTGCATTAAAAAGTAAAAATATAGAACTATTGCAAAAAGACAAAAATAAATTATTTTAAGAAACAAAAGTAATGGCTCAAGCAATGTTGTACACAGAAAGCAAGCGAGGAATGCTTCTCTGAATCTGCTTGGTCTTGATGCTATAGATGATGAGGTTCATGAATGGAGGAAAGAGAAAGTAGACATAGCTCATGGTAATATGCACTACATGTGGGGCATGTTTCCCGAACCTGTGGATGAAGGTCAGGCCAATCACAGTGACATAAAATACCAGGACATAGCTAATGTGGGAGACACAAGTGTTGAGGGCTTTAGATCGCTCCTCTCCAGAGGCAATGCCCAGAACTGTCTTCACAATTAGCACATAAGAAAGAACAATGACCAGAGCATCTAGGAAGAAAGTTAAGGCAACCAGAACTGGGTATAAGTGATTAAATGGAATATTAGCACAGGCAAGTTTCATAACATCTTGGTGGAGGCAAAAGGCATGGGAACAACAATATGGGAACAAATAGAGTGGCAGAATTGGGGGTAGGAGAGATAAAAATCCCCTCAACAGTACCCTTAGTCCTATCTTCATCACCTTGGAATTGATAAGCATGGAATTGTACCTCAGAGGGTTACAGATGGCAATAAAATGGTCATAGGCCATGGCAAGCAAGACACCTGATTCTACAATGGAAAGGGAGTGAATGAAGTAGGCCTGCAGACCCCATGGCTTATCTTCCTGTGATTCACTCATAAGACCCCCATTACTGTAGTCAATGTGGTCACCATCACTGTGAAGTCTGTGCTTGCCAGCATGGCAAGGAAATAGCACATGGGTTCATGGAGCCCTGTGGCCGATCTTGATGACGTGGAGAAGTGTGCAATTGCCCTGAAGTACAGTGATATAGATGGCAAAGAAGGGAATGGAGACTCAGTGATAAACCACCTCCAAACCTGGAAAGCCAGTCAGCAGAAATGGGCATTGCTAACATTGGGCCACATAGTGTGTCCATAAGTGGCGGAAAGATTTGTGGAAACTTTGGGCCTAAGACCCATTTTTTTTCAGCTTGCACTGCCACTGCACAGAAATATTTGATGTCAGACTCAATCGCAATGTTTTTACTTATGCATAATTGCATATTTTCCTACAAAAGAGCAGAGATTTATAGACTGTACTGGGGAAAGGTATGAT